>NC_056730.1:848745846-848808346 GCF_019279795.1 Protopterus annectens
GTGATAGCAAAAATTTGCAAAGGGAACATGACACTTCCCTGCATTATGACCCGGCAAACACCATTCACTATATAAGTTAAAGTTAAGTTATAAAGAAATCCCAATCCCTCAGAGCCACACGCTCCAGGGATCTAAACCTTGTTATCACAATAAACAAAACATGCTGAAGGGATAGGTTCCTGACCCAGAGACTCCCCAGACTCTGGAACAGACTGTCCATACATGTCAAGCAGGGTGCTTCTTTGGCCCTCTTCAAAAGGAACCTTGATGATTGGATGGGTGAAAGGAAATTCACCCCAGGGTTCACGTCAGTCATCCTGCTAGACATGGGTCTAGGGAAGTAAATAGTGTGGGATGAAACAGCCAGGGAATTGTTAAGGCTAGGCTTGTATAGGCCCTAGGGCTGATAGCCTAGTACCAAGTTATGTACCTATGAACCTATTGCTTGTTGTCCAAAAAGCTCAATGTAGCACTCTAACCTGCCTTCAGGTATTAGGACATCATACTAGGTTATATTTAACTGGGGTAGCAAAAGGGTATTTCACCTATATAGGGGAATCAGAGATTGCCTCTTTTTTCAGAAAGAAGTTACTCAAAGTAACAGTCTTATAAAATGAGTTTGGTAAGTTGTTATTTTACCAAACATTTTTCATTTACCCTATAAGGTGACATTTGCAAGGCAAATGATTATACATCAGATTATACCTTTTCCTTTGTCTAACCTGGCTTTACAGTATGTTTAATGGTTTTTGATTGCTGAAAAGTATTTTGGAAGAGGGATTTGAACCTCACCATATGCAATACAGGACGACATTCTCCATGTAGTAAATTATGCATTAAGCATCCAGCCTGAATCGATGACAATGACAGACCACAATACAAGCAAACCATTTTTGTAAAACTGACATTTACAATGATGCCATGAAATATTCTGATTTATCTTGGTTGTTCAACTACATAGGGAATAACTTTGGCTCCAAATTTTTTCTCAGAAGGCTTTAATTGCCTTATTCTTCTTTTTAATAGTTGGTTATGCTTCTGTTTCTTGTTGCTTTTTGCCATATAACTTATTTTTGATATTTTGTAAATTGTATTTTTGCTTGCTTTTTGTTGTTTGTTGTTTCTTGTTATTTTATAGTATTTATTTGTAACTTTGTTTTATATTTTAATAAACCTTAGCTCTAGACATCACAAAAATGCTAGTCCAATGACAGCTCTATCAAGAAAGACAGTTCTGGTTCCCATCACTTATGTCACAAAGACAACTTGTTTTAGAAACCTGTTTCAAGTGTAATTATTTTTTTTTCATGACTAGAGCACAAACTGATTGACACTGTGTTTGATTTCTCTAGGATTTTTGAAGAAACAATTCCAGTTGAATGCCTGGAGCTTCTAAATAAGTATGTTGTTTTTGTGTAATAGTTTGATTTGAACAAAATGTATTTGGAGTGATAGTCTTGATGCACTGAACCCTGAAATGTAAGTTAGACTCAGGATTTCTTCAAAGTGAATTAGTACCTGCTTTTTCAGCATATTACGCTGATAAGTTAACACTAACATTTTTAGTTTGCCACAACAAACTGGACAACTGTCTCAATAGCTGAACATTCTGCTTCAGCAACAATAATGCTGAATGTATATATGCATGAGAAAGAATGTTTATGTACATTTTAGTTTACTTTACCATTCTTAGAGAGATGCATTTTTGCAAATAAATTAAGTCCATTATTTTTTACAAAGCATTTCCAATGTTTTATGTACAAATCTGCAATTATTCTACTGAGATTTGCTATGTATCTGAATTTTGACCTTTATACTGCAATCTCTCACCACACTTTTCTACACCTTTCTTTGAAGTACTTATATTTCCTTAAAGTTCTTCAAACCACATCTTCTCTTCCTGGTTTCTTAAGGTACCAAGACCAAGGGCCGGATTCATGAAGGCTTGCACAGAGTGTAAGAGTAGTGTAAGACAGCAGACAGGCAATATGTCTGCCGAGCGATTCAGAAATAGCCGGCAGGGGCGTGCATGAGAGCTTCTAAAGCTACTCTTGCACGGACAGTGTTATGGTATGCAAATTACCTCATTTGCTGCTGAAAGCTATGCAAATGAGGTAAATTTGCGATCCTGGAAACACTAACCTGTCCGTGTAAGAGTAGTGTTATTTGCAGAAATGTACTCCGTTGGTAACGGAGTACCGTTCTGCAAACAGCTAAACAGAGCTATGTCAGCCCAAAATAAAGGATGCATCTAGTTGAGGAAGCATGCCAATGGCCAAATATAATGCCATTGTCATTTGCAAATGTTGTAAATCCTTAAAATCCAATTTTTTTCCCCTGATCGCCAATGTTTAAGAGTAGCGCAGCAGCGCGCAAACATGCTGCGCTTTAAATAAAATGAAAAAAGTGAAAAATTGCCACAAATGGGCAATTCTACTAAAAAGCATGTTCTGCCATGCAGGTGAATGGCAGGCTGAAAACAACATGGCCACTGAGTAGTGGTTGCTAAGGGGGGGAAGCTCAGTGCGAGAGATTTAACCAAGCATTAGTAGGCAATCCTATGCAAATGAGGATAAGGATAGTGAATCCCAATTTTCCCCGGCATGTGAGCCATGTCCCTAGAGTGTAAGTGTAGGAGTAGGGGAGTAGTAGTGTAGGAGATAGGTGACATCATGAGGGGGTATGTCCGAAAGACTGTAAGCTGATTGGAGCACAGTGGCTTGTGTATGCCCTAAGTTGCTCATGATTGCAAGAGGCGTGTCTACAGTTGTCCTAGCTGAAAACAAGAAACCAAAGGTGTACGCCGTGGTTTAGATCTGAAATTTCTTGCAAACGTGCACACAGTGTGTGCGTGCGTGTGTGTGTGTGTGCACCCGTGTGCGCGTGTTTGCGCTTGTTTGCAAGGCGCTGCCCCTTGTGGAAACAGAAATGGAAAAAGGAAGGAAAAGAAGTAGTAGGAAGTTAAACAAGGAGAACTAGCAGAGCTGCCAGGTGAAATATATCAAAATCAGCCAATTACACAGGCAGTAGAATAGCCAAGCCCAGCCCTTTAAACTCTGCAAACAGCAGTCTACCCTGTTTTTTCCCAAGAACTCTGCAACACTGTAGTATACAAAGAGTGAAAACTTAAAAAGCTTAAGTCAGACAAAATGTTAGGGGCTGCTATTGCTATCATAAACCAACATGTGCAAGGTGCTGAGGGTGGTGATGTTGTGAATGCTGCAGAGCAACCCACAGTGAGGAGACGGAGAAGAGTGTACAGACCCAGGGTAACCTACCAGGGGCTACAAGAGCTGGAGATAGTGGAGCACTATAGAGTGGACAGATACATCCTGCAGCAAATTGTTGAGCTGTGCCGGCCACACCTCACACACAGAACCAGCAGAGGGGAACCCATCCCAGTGGATACCAAGGTATGTGTTGGCCTACGAATACTAGCTACAGGTACATTCTGGAGACCAACTGGTGATATGATGGGGGTTTCACAGGCATCAGCATCCAGGGTACTGCACCAGTTCCTGGATGCCATGTCAGCACATGTCGGTGAGCACGTATATTTCTCCAATTCCAGTAAGGCATTGGCCAGCAATATGTGTCTATTCCACCAAATAGCAGAATACCCTGAGGTAGTGGGTGCAATAGACTGCATGAACATACACATCAAAGCACCACCCGGTGAGCGGGGTAGTGTCTACATCAACCACAAGGGCTTCCCCTCCATCAACTGCCAAGTCATGTGCCATGCCCAGGGTATAATAATGAATGTGTGTGCTGGCTGCCCTGGAAGCTATCACGATTCCCACATCTGGCATCTGACGCAGCTGTACCAGAGATTTGCCAATGGGGACATCCCTGACGGTAGGCTCTGAAGTCACAAACTAATATAAGTGAAATTGGAAGCTAAGATCTGTAGTACAGTAGTATGCCTCAAGCCAGTACGATAAGCAACAGTACAGACTGAAATGGAGTACCTGACATAGCAGTGCAGACTTAGCAAATGTGTATAAGTGTCAGGTGAACCCCTCATCCTATGTACACCCACAGTAACAATCAGGTGTGCCCCCGGGTAGAAGTGTACAAATAATAGCTGTCCCCCCTGTATGTAGAAATGTTGATAAGTCTATGCAAAGTGACTCATGGAATCCCTGCAGGCACAGCGTGCTTCCTGTCGATGTACAATGCAAAGGTGAGCCCTGAAGTAGAAACCAACATGATTTTTCACACACATATAGTATATATGTCCATACTGGGCATGCTCACACACTTAAACAATATTAGAAAATCTCAGTCAGCAACATACTGAAAGGTCATACTGGGCATGCTCACACACTTAAATAAACAAAGCAAATGTCAGGCAACAACATACTGAAAGGTCATACTGGGCATGCTCACACAGGCCATGTCTGAGTACAGCAGTGGTCCACACATATCTGGCAGTTGCATATGTTATGCCCCAGGAACCTGTCACTATTCACCAATCCTGCCTTGTGCACACAGTTATATGAAAACAGACACATATAATATATTGGAACCCTGTCATAATCAAACTATGTACCACAAGTACTTAAGTTGTTCACAGAAAGTGAAAAAGCAAAGAAGATCAATAAACCTGCAATCAGTATCATGAATAAACAATGTGCACTCCAAACATTATCCAATCTATGTTCTGGCAAAATAATCTGTGAAGGAGTCCATAGAGAACCATGACGCTTCCTTCTGCTATGTCATAAATAGCAATGCACAGTCATATATGTCCTGAGTCAGTGCAAACTGTAAATGACTGACATTGCCAACATCCTGTCAGACAGGATCATACATACATACCCCCCTCTCACTGACAAAAGGCCCTATCATCATACCTAGAGATTGTGAAAGCACAGATATCACATATAGAATGGGTAAACAGCTCCTTCCAAACCTGAAAACACGGCGTCTATGGGAATACATTGTTTCCATAGCTGTGTCATAAGTGAACTCCAGAACAAACAGACCCTGCACCTCAACAGTCTGTTGAGCCTCACCCTCTGTACAGGTTATGAAACTGTTGAATGTGTTACACCAACGTTTGGCACACTCCACAAGTGTTGGTGCACAACAGACCATGGGAACTATTGTCTTATAAGCCTATTAAGCCTGATCTGCAAGGCCATGGAGTCCAACATGATGAAACTCATAAACAGAGCTATTGGGAGCCTACAAATATCCAACCCTACCAATTTTGGTTTGGCCAGGGGCAGATCATGGTTCCCAAATCTGCTAGACTGTTTTCAAGGCAGTCACCCAGGACATACATCAATGAAATGAGCTACACACGTCCCACATAGACCTTGAAAAGCCCTTTTCCAACATCCCAGACACATGTCGTATCCACAAAATCAACAACCTGTGCATAAATATGTATTCCATCTGATGGATTGCCAACTGGGGCACAGATAGATCACACAAGGTAAGAATTGTGGGCAACTGTTCAAGCTGGTAACAACTGCTGTCCCCATGGCTCAGTCCTGGGACCCCTCCTGTCTGGTGTATAGTTTCAGAAATACAGTCTAACACACGAGGACTATGTTTAGCAAAGTTTATGGAAGACTGCAAAAAAGACGTCATAATCAATGTTTGGGACAACAGAGACATCCCTAAAAAGGGACTCAGTCAGGCAGATGTGGTGTCAAAATTATGGCCTCGAGCTACAGTCATACAAATACCACATAGGTGACAACACCCTAAATATGGGGGTGATAATAAGGGATCTATGGACACATGTGGATAGTCATCTCTACTTCCAGAAACACATTCACAAAGTGGTCAGACAATCATGCCATGTGTTCCCACAAACTGCCAAGGTCTTTGCATGTAGGTCAAAGGAGGTTCCCTCTACTCATCAGACATCAGACCCATCAGAGAGTACCACAACACACATGTGATGAATTTGACTAGGCATCTGCAGCAGCTGGAATGACCACTGAAGTACCTCAACAAGAGGATTACTGGCCTCAAACAGTTGCCTCATGCAACAAGACTGAATTTAACTCAATCTGTACTCTGTTGCATACTGTCTACTCAGGAGATCTCTGCCCAACAGAGAGGTCCATGTCATGGAAACACTCAGATCTGCTCTGAGTTACAGCTCAATGGCACTAAATATACAGACCCAACTGATATTGCCAACATTCTGGCAGATAGGATCAGTGCTAACTTTACCCCCCTCTCACCCATGAACGAGCACATCTCTATAATGGAAGACTGCAAAGTTGCTGTCATCACGGCTGCACAGACAAAAAACACTCTCCAAAGCCAGTATCACAGCATCCATGGGACCAGATAACTTCCCAGGCTGTGTTCTACACAAACTACAGAATGAACAGGCACCACATTGACATACCATGTTCAGTCATAACCTCACCTCAGGTTTTGTGCCTGCTGAATAGTGCACAGCGACGGTTATCCCACTACACAAGGGTGGAGACACCACGGACCCCAGGAACTAATGCCCCATTAGCCTGATGAGCCTGCTCTGGAAGGCCATGGAATGTATCATCATACAACTTATAAAAAACGACATTGGTAAACTCCAAACTCTGGACTACGACCATGTTGGGTTTGTAAAATGCAGATCATGTCTCCTAAACCTGATAGACGACATTGAAGCAGTCACCAGAACCATAGACAAGGGTAAGGTGGTTTGTACAGCCTATGTAGATCTTGCCATGGCTTTCAACACCATCCCCCACTCTGGAATTATAGATAAACCCACTAAACTAGGTATAAATTGCTATGTCATAAGATGGGTTGCCAACTGGCTCACTGACAGAACACACTGTGAAAGTAGCAGACTCCAAGTATGACTTTGGACCAGTGAAGAGTGCAGTACCACAGTGCTCAGTCCTGGGTCCTGTCCTGTTTTGTATCTACATCCCTGAAGTAGACTTTAACATGGAAGGTCTGTGGCTAATGAAGATTCCAGATGACTGCAAACTAGGAGCCATAATTGTAAATACTAAAGATGTGGACATCCTACAAAAGGGCCTCACTGAGACAGATGCCTGGTGTCAAAGCCATGGCCTCAAGCTCAATACCAATAAGTGCATTGTCATCCCCTTTGGTAAAAACTCCGTAGCCATGAACTACAAGATAGGCGGTAGTATACTTAACACTGAAAGTGTGATAAGAGACCTTGGGGCATAGGTGGACAGTGGACACACCTGTGATAATCACATCCCCACAGCAGTCAGGAGATCCTTCTACGTGGCACACCTCATCATAAAAGGTGTCTCATGCAGAATAGAAGAGGACATTGTTCCCCTCTACTTATCACTCACTAGAGCCATAATAGAGTACAATGCCCCTTTTGCTATGTACCTCACAAGACATCTACAACAACTGGAAAGCCTGCAGAAATACCTCACAAAGAGCATTAGCGGCATGAAATACATGCCATACACAGACAGTCTCAAAATGCTCCAGCTGTACTCTCTCGCATATCGCCTACTCAGAGGTTATCTCTGCCCAGCATACAAAGCTATGTCAAACACAGAGCTGTTGGACATGCTCCACGTAAAACACTCACAATCCCTCTGATCTTCAGCCCCAAAACCCAGAGTGAAATACAAAAGGAAGGGGTGTATCCATTTACCTTATGAATACCCACACCTTCAGGTTAGTGGCACAGCATGAGGCCTTGTAGACCATGCAAGTGCAACTAACATTGGGCAAAGCTGCTTATCAGATTGTAGCCTGCTACAGATCACCTACCTTGTTTCAGGAACCTCACTCAGTATTCCTGAGAACAGTGGAAAATATAAAGGTCCTATCAAACACCATTATATGAGGAGATTACAACTACCCAAACATTGAGTGGGAGAATTACTTGTGTACAACGTCCTTTGCCCAATGTTTCCTAGAGTTTAAAAACTGAAATGCCCTGGAACAGCTGGTCACCATGCCCACTAGAGGTGACAACATATTGGACCTGATCATCACCAACATGGGGTACCAGTGTTCCACAACAGAGATAAACCCTTCGCTGGTAATATCAGATCATAAAGTAATCACACTGGACATCCACATCCCGCCCCCCCCGTCAAGGAAACTACTGTGAAGACATCTTCAAAAGCAAACTGCACACTTCCCAAGACGAAAGTAGAAAGTTCCAAAGCCCCCTTGCTATAGGATAATGCTATACAATCTGCCAAATTATTTACAAGTGCATTCTATGAGCATCTACAGGGATGCATGGATCGAGACATCCCAAATAAAACCAAGATGCACTCCTCCAAAAATAGGAAACCAATCTGGTGGTCATCGCACATAAATAAGCTATACAACAGAAGGAGGAAACGAACACATGATAGAGCAAACTTCACAGAAGGAAAGGCATCACTGATCATTATTAGGAAGAAACAATGATCGCTCATAAAATAATACAAGGCCAGTTTCTAAAGACAAATTGCCAAGGAATGCAAGAATAACTACCACAAAACCTTCTTTAGCTATACCAAACATTTAGGTGGCAACTCTCAAATATGCTGTCAGCTACTGCAAAATGGCAAAAAGATACACTGAACCAACTTACATTGCCCACATCCTGGGGGACATGTTCAGTGCAAACTCCCCCCCATCACCCCCAAAATGGCCTGTGTCCATCTCAGAAGAATGCAGAGCACCAGACTTCATGGGCATGCAGGTAAAAACAGCCCTCTCCAAAGCTAAGAACACAACATCAATGGGACTGGATAGTGTACCAGGCTGAAACATACACCAGCCCCAAAAGGAACTACACCCTCACCTACATTCACTGTCCAGACTCAACCTTACCACAGGCTATGTACGCAAAGAATGGCATACAGCAACAGTCATCCAGCTCCACAAAGGGGGTGCCACAACAGAACCAGAAAATCATTGCCCTATAGGCCTACTCAGCCTGGTCTGCAAAGCTATGGAGCAAATTATCATGGAACCCATAAACAGAGACATTGGGGACCTCCAGACACTGGATTCTTTGTTAAAGGAAAATCCTACCTCCTAAACCTAGTTGACTTATTTGAAACAGTTACCAAGGACATAGATGGAGGTGAAAGTAATCCACACAGCCCACCTGGACCTCACTAAGGCCTTTTAACACCATACCCCACTCGGGCATCATGGACAAGCTTACCAGCTTGAACATTAACAGCTATGTCACAGGATGGGTGGCCAACTGGCTCACAGATCAAACACACATGTTCATAGTTGTGGGTGCCATGTCTGACTCTAAACCAGTCACAAATGGCATCCCACAGGTATTGGTCCTGGGACCCCACCTGTCCAGTAGATACTGTTCAGAGGTACAGGCAAGCATGGGAGGAGTATGGCTGAACAAGTTTGCAGATGACTGCTGACTTTGGTCCATAATCGACTCTATGGCTGACACAGACATCCTCCAGAAGGATCTTACAGAGACAGATACCTGGTGTCAAAACAATGCCCTCAAGCAGAATGCCAAAGAATGCATGGTCATCCCCTTTGGTTAAAACAAAGTGCACACAAATTACCACATAGGTGGTAATCCAGTATGTATGGAGAATGTAATTATGGCCCTGGGGACCCAGGTAGATAGTAAACTCTCCTTTGATGATCACATTGCCAAAGTGTTTAGAAATTCCTTCTATGTAGCCCACCTAATGTCACCTATTGTAACCCACTTTGTCTAGTCTGATGATGTCACCATCCTACAAATATACCTGTGGAAAGGAGAACTCCCAGTAATGTGTATAGCACATCTTGTAAATGCATACTGCTCTAATATCGTTAAATAGGGGTTTGAATCCTGCACTTGACGAGTGTGTGTGTCTATTTCCTTGTAGAGGAGCAACCTTTTTGGGGACAACTACAACACCTTAAAATTGGTATACTTATCTTTGTCAAGTCTGATGATGTCACCATCCTACAAATATACCTGTGGAAAGGAGAACTCCTATTAATGTGTATAGCGTGTCGTGTAAATGCATACTGTTCTAGTATCAGAAAGTAGTTAAGTAGGGGTTTGACTCCTGCACTTGACAACTGTATGTGAGTGTGTGTGTGTGTGTGTATATTTCCTTGTAGAGGAGCAACCATTCTGGGGACAACTACAACACCTTAAAAGTGGTATACATATCTTTGTCAAGTCTGATGATGTCACCATCCTACAAATATACCTGTGGAAAAAATAACACACAGTAATGTGCATAGTGTGTCGTGTAAATGCGTACTGCTCTAGTATCATAAAATAGTTTGGTAGGGGTTTGAATCCTGCACTTGATGAGTGGTGTGTGTGTGCCCTATGTGTGTGACACGGTTGGCCACTGTGTAGTGTGTTTTGCTTTTACTACTGTATGACATATAACAATAACAACAGTATGTGCATTGCATGTCAGGTAGCTGTGTGGCAATACATATACGTACATGTGACCTCAATTATTTCATAGGTGGGAACCCTGCTTTCTCCATGAATACATCTGTTATCTTTGCCAGAGTGTGCTGCCGCTTTCCAGACCTTAGGTCACATCTGTACGCTTGTGACAAGCCCAGCCACTGCAGTGATCCCTGGCCTAGGTCATCCGTGTCACACACACTCATTACGGTTTCTATTGAATAGTGTGAGTGAGGGTTTATGCCTGAGGTATATTTCAGACCTGTTCAAATGCAGCAAAGTCTGTCAATGATGGCTATTCATTATAGGTGTACAACAACCTTTGTGGATATGCATGCAGACCCCTTATTGCTTATGTGATTCACCGAGAGATTTCAAAATACCTTTGGAAACGTGATTACCAAAGGAGAGATGACATAACACTTGGCTGTATGTACACATCAGTACCTGTTCAACATGTTGGGGGCTACTAACTATGTGGTACTGTGGGGATACTATGTTTTGTAAAGGTGGATGACTATGCTTTAGTTGGCTTATAGCATTACAGCATGGGTTTGACAACAGGTATCTGTCTGTATGATACCCTTGCGGAGGATGTGTGTGTCATCTGGAGAATGCATTACAGGCCACAGTATGCATTTCCAGATGTGGATGGACATATCCCTACTGTGTTTGCTTGTACCTAAGAGAGCTATATTCCAAACAGGAGTGGTCCCAGGAATGGTTGCAGGTGAACACCACTGGTTACTGGCATAGTATAGTTCCTGAAGGATACAAATGTTACTTTGTGTCCTACATCTGTTTGTCAGTTGTCAAGACATCATCTAATGATTGTTTATGGTCTGACTGTTGAGGTTATGTATACTACCAGAATGCAAACCAATGACAGATAGTAACAGTATCCCCCACAGCACAGTGTCAAACCATGTCATACACACATGTGTACCCAAGTTCCAAAATGTGTGTAGTACAATGCATACTGGCCACCAATAGAAACTATGGAGTGTTAACACTGTGTAATACAGGGCATGTCACCCTGGCCATGTGTCCACTATGCTCGTACATGCAGACCTCCACCATGTTCACAAATGTCCACTTGCAGACCTGTGCTGCACACATCCCACATGTACTGTCCACTCCATAACACATGCTGCCAATACCACACACATCAGCCAAGTGGCACGTGGGTGGACAATAGACTATTGGAATTAACACTGGTGTAAACAATACTACATTGACAATCATAGCTTTAATGCATCATGCCTGCTCAGCTACACCTTCAAGGATATCATTACACTTTACTGCTGACAATGTGCTAACATTGCTATACTACTATAATGTCACCCTGTGCATCAGCACCATGTTAGCCTGTTTCTGCATCAATGTTACAGATGATAGTAGGTGGCACAGGTTTCATCATATGCACGGGGTGTGTTGTTGGTTTGCCAGAGGCCTACATTGAGCCATACAATTGACATGTATGTGTGTGTGTGTGTGTGTGTGTGTGTGTGTGTGTGTGTGTGTGTGTGTGTGTGTGTGTGTGTGTGTGTGTGTGTGTGTGAGAGGGTCAAGAGTACTGGTATGGGTCAATGTTGATGTAATGTGTGCAGGTATGTGTTAGCCCTAGGTGTCTGGTTTTTGTGTGTGTGTGTGTGTGTCTGCATGCACACAGTTCCACCATGTGGCTGCCATATACGAGGATGTGTGGGACAGCCACAGACTGTACCTGCCAGGCTTTACAGATCACCGTCTCTGGCCACAGATATGGTACCTGTGCCTGGCAGGTGTGCTACTGACAGTATCAGGTATTAAGCCAGACTGGGTACTATCCTCAGAGGTAGACATATGTACACTGGACCCAGGTTCCTGCTGGGACTGCCCAGAGCCACGTGCACATGGTATTCTAGGATGGTCTATGGACAGCCAATGCTGGGGCTGGTACTGGCACTATGGGAGTGGCTGTGACTTGAGGGACATCCGCGGCGACTGCCAGCTGCTGATGTTGCTGGCATACATCCACGTCAACATCTCAACCGTCCCGCACTGTCCTGACACATGGACATGACATTGCGGAGGACATCTAATGTCTCACCCCAATGTCTATCAGTGACCTCAGTGTAATTATGGATGGCACCTGCTAGGTCATGGATACTGTCATTTATAGCGGTGTTATGTGCCCTTAGTCCCTGTCTGGTGTACCATTCCATATGTGCCTGTGCCTCCATGACAGTCAGGAACATGCATGAGGTTATAAGACCTGTGGCACGTCTGCCAGGGGCATGATGACCAGCAGTGCTCTGACGAGAACCCCTGGACATCTGCCTATGTGGTACCTTTCCAGACCTCTGGGTATGGCTGCTGTGTCCGGATGCATGTGCCATAGATACCACAGGCCATTGCCGACTGTACACTGTCCCTCAGCTAAGGGCATTGGTGATGATGGATGTAGTGGCAGTATGACTGTGTGCATGGATGGGGTGGACGCTTATGTACTGTCAATTGGTGGCCCAACGACAGACCCTGGCAAACATGCCTGTGCCTCAACACTTCTATCCTCATTATCACTATTTCTGTCAGTGACATCAGGTTCCCTGCTGCAGTGAACCAGCCCAACCTCAGCACCTGTGAGAGGAAGACAGGAAACACACTTTACGACCTGTACATGATGTCAGAACACATGCAAACATGCACTCATGAGAAAATGCACACATGAACACATGCACACATGCACACATGAACAAATGCACACATGCACACATGAACAAATGCACAAATGCACAAAGGCACACATGAACACATGCACACATGAACACATGCACACAGGCACACATGAACAAATGCACACATGAACAAATGCACACATGAACACATGCACACACACACAAACACACATACACACACACACACACACACACACACACACACCACCAGCAATCCAGAACATACTCAATAGCAGTTGATGGTGGGGCACAGTATCACAAGCCAAAAATTCATATCACATGTGTCAGCGTGCAGGACGTGTGTTGCTCAACAGCATGCAGTGCGAGTGTAGACACTCCTTGCTAATAACAGTATACATGGCTTTGATGCATGTGTGTTGTTGTTCAGTGATTGGCCTCATCCTGGAATGCAATGTGTACATGGACACAACATTGCTGTACAAGTATTACAAGCTCTTCAATGTGCTGTACACCATTACTCACAGGTATACATACCATGGCTGGATGTTTATCTGTGTGTCACATAGATGTCCAGTACTGATTAGAGCGTCTGTGTCTTTAGAAGTTAATTGTGGACACAGGTTTAGCTCATGCATGCTATGTATACACACAGGATGAGTGGTACGTGTATACCTGATTTAATACCATTGCTCAACATAGCCATTGTACAGTAGTTATAGTGAATGTAGAACATATTGTGGACATGCCAGTGCCAGCCATGACATGGCATGCTACAACACAACTGCAACATTAAACATCACACATACCCAATGTGTGTCATGTGACCTATACACTCAATAGCATTACAAGACATATATGTGTCACTTTGTGCAAATGGTGATTGCTATGCATATTGTGTATAGGTGCATATGTTTGCACACACACAACATTGAGGTGTATACCAATGAATGCTATGTGTAGTACCGTGGTTACTGTAACTGGATGGGGTGTAGTACCATGAGCCATCATCATGCAGCAGCATGTGGTCACTCAAGGCTACTAATGTGTGCCAGACTGGCACCTATCATGCTGTACCTGAACCGCAGTACCATGGCTACATTCACCATTTCACAGCCAGTTGTTACATGGGTTTGTAAGGTGCCCAATAGGGAGCATTGCCTAATGTGAATGTGTTGTGTGTTGAAGAGTGTCGCACCACCCCATGATAGGCCTCTACCCCTCAGGTATATTATGTGTGCTGTGTGGATTACATTTTGGATACTGGAGTGTGACCTTACAGCGGGTGTCTGAATACGCCATGTGTAGCATATTAACATGTACTGCGTATGACGGAGTTGTGTATGTTGTGTGCATGTGTATCAACTCTGCCTATCCAATGTCCATTACAGTGTAGCCACAATTGTTTGGGATGCTGTGTGTATTGCATGTGTTTGAGGCAGCTACTCACTTTACTGAGATGTGCATAGTCTCACAGCAAACATGCACAGCATGCATTATGCGTAGGTGTGTTACATGTGTACATGGCCTACACCTCACCTATGACATGCACATATTATTTGCAATATTAAATGTAGAACACACTCACCAGCATGGGTATGCTGCCTTGCTGTCACACAAGAGGGACCTACAAGGATATGAGACAGTTTGTCAGTGGCGACAACTGTGGCATTGCTACTGTGGTTTTGCAGTCTTACAGTAGTACAACGGTTGACAGTCACAGGCCTACAGATCATGTTCCAAATTATCAGTATTGCACAACACCAGGCTCCACATCATCTAACTACACAGTACACATCTCACATATGCAAGATCTACCAATAGAGATAACAGTAATCTACAGATATGCCATGTTACCTGCATGCTCCATGTGAACTTGCTGGGGGGCTCCGGCCTCCATGATGATACATGTCTGCTGTTGTTGTTGGCCGGGAGCCACCAGGCTCAGGAGCAGCTCCTCCACTCTGGTGAGGGGGGAATGGGTGGTAACCCCACCACCTGTGGCAAGTTGTTGCCTACAGACATCAGACGCATGCTGTCGGACATGTCTAAGTAAATCACTGCAGTGATGACATACCTGCTTATGTGTCTGGTTATGCACTCCTATGACATTTACCCTACGGACAGCATCTTGCCACAGTGCAGTCCGCTCATGCTGGTCCTGGCTGGTTCTTGAGAATAGCAGGGTGTAGTTTTGCACAAGACTGGATGTTATGATTTCATCCTCTGCTGAACTATAGGATGAGTTGTGATGGTGGGCCATGACCCTGGAAGACAATGAAACTATATGTGTGAGCAAGTCATGTGGCACACAACATTCTACACTACAGTTATCACTGAACTGCCATAAATAGCAACCTATTGTCTGTCAGAGGATACACACTTTCAGTACCACATATCAGTGCTCAACCCACAACTGCCTGACAGTGCTTTGCACGCTTTATATATTAAACCATTTTCTGCACAGCAACAAAGAGAAACCACTATGTAAGACTATACAACAGTACATGGCACACTGTAAGCGACACAATGCACCAACTAGCGTCAGGAGGTATATATCAAGCGAATGCATAAAGAAATATGTCATCCATTGCAATGATTGTAAAGTCCAGTTACAGTATTACCAGTATTCCACACTAGTTGTTGATGGCAAACCCCTGCCTAAAGTATGTGCACATTCATGAATAAAGGTGGCATATTGCTGTACTAGACTATACATGTTGCTGGTTATGCACTTATATACTGTAACACACATATGACCGAGGGCATGTTACAGGCATACCCACACACACATCAAACATACATACGGGACACAGAGGTATGGCAACCCAGATGAGCTTTACATGTGTACCATACAGTGCTGTGTGTCAGTACTTACAAACCCTTATGTCTGAGGTATGTAATCTGTGAGGACTACAGGGAACACACAAAACAGTGTTTCCAAGCAATGTGGACATACACCATACTGTGCTGTTTAGGCCTACCGCTTCAGGTAGTACTACAGTTCATACAGGATTTGGATTCACCAGCAGTACCAATAAATGAGCATACATGTACTGCTTTAGCCTCCAATGGCACACCCCAGTTAATGCCAAGGGACTACGTCAGACCATATGCCATACTGCTTTCTCTGGCTAGCAATAGCATACCCATCTTTTGCTGGAATCAGAGCTGGGACACATAATACCATGACAGAAACAGTTTCCCACTAAGCTATCCCACATATACACAGCTGTGACACATTCACCAACACATTCACCATCACACTCAGTCAACCTCACATTGCAATTATTGCAACAAGTAAATGTGGGTGTGTATTGGTTCATAGATAGGTAATAGGCTATTGGCCCTAGGGCCTATAGGAGCCTAGCCAGATGGTACCCTGGACTTTAACACCCAAGTAATTTAATTTCATGTGCCCCTGTCAAGCAGAGCCACAGAGGTGATTCCCGGGGTGTATTTCCGATCTGCCATCCAATCATCAAGACTATTCATGATGAGTGCTACTGAGGAGCTTTGTTTGCTATTGATAGGTAGTCTTTTTCAGAGTATGGGATGTCTCTCAGGTAGGAATCTATCCCTCCAGTATGTTCTGTTTATTGAGGTGACAAGGTTTAGGTCCCAGCTCGTAGGGATTGTGATCTGTTTATGTGGAGCATGTCCAACAGCTCTGGGTTTGACATAGCTTTGTATGTTAGGCAGAGTTCACCTCTGGGTTGGCGGTATGCGACACAATCTAGCTGTGGTTTTGTGAGACGGTCTGCATAGGGTGTCTGTTTGGGGCTAGTAATACACTTTGTGAGGTATGTCTGTGGCCTTTTCAGTTGCTGTAGATGCCTTGTGAGGTGCATACCAGAAGGGGCATTGTACTCTATAATGGGTTTTGTGAGTGATGAGTAGAGGGGAACACTGACCTCTTTTTCCCTGGATGACACACCTTTTGTGATGAGGTGTGCCACGTAGACAGATTACATGACTAGTGTGGCACTGTGATTATCAAATGGGAGACTACGGTCCACCTGTGTCCCATGGTCTATTATCACACTTTCGGTGTTAAGTCAACTACCACCTATGTGGTAGTTCATGGGTACAGAGTTTTTAGCAAAAGGGATGCCAATGCATTTTCGACATTGAGCTTGAGGCCATGGCTTTGTCACCAGGCATCTGTCACAGTAAATATGACTCTCTCTCTCTCTCTATATATATATATATATATATATATATATATATATATATATATATATATATATACACACACACACATACATATAAACATCCATTGGTGTACATATAGATATACATATAAGCAAATATACAGTCCACCTTTCATGTTGGGAATATCAATTATGCGAAGGATGTGAGGTATACAGTTATGTAATGATATTGCACAGTCTTATGCAAAATGCATTGAAGGTGTTCTCAGCCCATGTGGCTTTAGCAGGCCTCACTGGCTGCAACACTGCAAACCTAACAAATCACACCCACAGCGTTTAACCACCATGTCATATACCAACACTGTATGCTGTCTTGTTTGCCACACACTACTACCTACATACAAATATGCACATAACAACCTCCACCAAGATATATATGACCTCCCTTCACAAACAGTTGCAGTATGTCCCTTGCTCTATGCACATGTAAAGATGCTAATATATCTGACATAGATATATCTCTCCGTATGTGTGTGCCATACACACACAAGGTCCACACTGTTGTAAGTCTCTGGACCTCACGGCTGACCTGTTGGGCCTTGCTGCAACATGAACAGGTGTCACATGTGAGCACACAGTGATATTAGACGGTGTATATATAGCTGCAAATGCTAGATTAGCATACTAGCCTGGTACAGCAGTTGCCAATGCTAAGCTACACGTTAATATGACTATCATGCATGTGTTAGTCTGTCACATCCATGTTTATATAGCTGTATGCGCTACTCCCCCAAACAGCCATTGTCCACACTATTGTACAGAACACAGATAACATGGATCAGATTTTTGACATTTAATGCTGAGCTACATATGTCATAGTTATGTCCCACTGCACACAGCTACACACTGATTTGTCCATGGCAGTAGTTATGCAGGGCATCTGTGCATAGATACGTACTGCTGCCACATATGGATGTTTCAAAGTATGTAGAGTAATCTTCAAATACATCTACTACATGCCAGTAAATACATATCTGTTACATACCTTTCCTTTGTATGTGTTGGTAGTATTACGTTCCGTGTGTTTTGTTAGGTTTTTTTTGGTTGATGTGGGTTGGTGTGTGTCTCTCTCTGTCTCTGTCTCTCTCTCTCAATCTCTGCAATGGAATGATTGCATGTGTGGCCAGGAAGTACAGCCTGCTTTTATAGGTATCTGCCCATGTGCATGTGATGGCCTCTGCACCAATTGGTGGCCACCATTTGGTAATTGCATGCAGCCTGCTGTGTGGTAATTGCAGTACTCACTGTCATAGCAACCCAATGGTATAAATTGCTATGTCAGGTAGGCATAGCCCTTTCAGCTTTCCAAAGTGGGGTCCATGCTTGTTTGCTGTGGACATCGTTGTGTAAGTCAGAAGGTTGGTATAGTTCTTATATCTGAAGCTAGGGGTGTAGCCAGTGATTTAAATGTTGTACTCAGACCTGAATGTTGCCACTTCCAGTACACACTTGTCGGTGTAGAATTGTACTCACCCCTACAAATGCTAACACAAGATACATGGGAGTATGTATTTTCTTTTCTACTTATACAATTAACTGCCATACAAAAGTAGTTATTGAGATGTATTCATTTGGCACATGAACTGTTTGTGAACTGCTATACTGTGAATATTAATGTACTCACTTCTGCACAGTTTTTGCTTTTTTATTGACATGAGCACAGGATGCTCAAGAAAACTGGACAATTCCAGTACTGAGTATGCCTACCTACATCCTTGGTAGACCCTTAACACACAGGTATATTGTAAATTTGGGTGGGGATGCAGACATACAGAGAGCATTATGTATTATTGTGTGAATGTTATCTTGCTGGACTTAAATGGTTGCTGTGTACCTGTTAGTTTAGCAAGGCAAGTAGTCTGTCTGCATAGCTCCCAACTGTAGACCTATCCAGATGGTAGCCAGACATTAGGCTGTTATTTTCTGTCTGTGCAACGCACAGGTCTTTTCAGCACTGGTACAATGGCATTGTAACAGTCGTTTGCTACCAGTACATGGCTACATCCTTTGGTATTTCAGTGTTGTACTCCTACATAAGGGTATGCTTGTGGAACTCCTTCCAAAGCTATTTGCACAGTGTGTAACAGCAGAAAAGCTGATATGCCTATGTGTTTCTGCCTCGGCCAGGCCTCTGAAACACTCAGGTACATATTTGAACAGAGTGAGGTAAAGGTAGGTAAAAGTGAGGTACACCTTCAAAATATTAGAGACAGTAAGTGGAGACTTTGGGAGAACCAGTACATATGGATTACTACAACTTTTCTGATGTACAAGCAGTGTCTAACTCCTACATATTGTCATTATTCATTAGGTGTAATACCCCACCTTTCTGCCTAATGTCAGTACTTTTTAGGGGATTCAGAGGGACACAGCTAACATATGATTCAAAATCAGGGACATCCCTGATATGTAGTCACAGTTGGGATGTATGTCCTCTGCCCTAGTCAGATATGCCAGTGTTTGTCCTGCTATGATACTGTGTGGGGGTTGTAAAGTGCTGCTGTAACATCATTTACTGCTAGAATGGCTGGTTCTCTTATCACAGTCATGTAATGCAATTCCTCAACAACTGTTGGTAAAGTTCCACAGAACAGGGTTTTTGTTATGGCATTCCTATTTTTCCTTTACATTCACTCATTCTGATGCATGATATAGTTATTTCAGCAACAACCTGCTGTATATCTACTGTGGCTTAGTGGTACTTCATGCAGTCTAGTGTGTCCAAGGTCCAGGTTTCGAGACTGACAGAGGTGTTTTATTTTGCTGCTAAGCAGAACAAGGGCCCTCACATGCAGGGTGACTAAGGCACTTTTAAGCAGTTGTAAGCGGGTTTGCATGGGTTTGCGTGAAGCTTAGCAATGCTTAGCTAAGTGCATACAAGCGCACACTCGCGCAAACCCGCTAACTACTGCTTAAAAGTGCTTACTCCCACTAACCCTCACGCTCATTTCTTTGAAAGAAAAGAAAATGGGGAGATAGGACAGTGGTGAAAAGGGGGCACAAAGAGGGAAAGACAGTAGGGGAAAACAGCTTGAGATGTGCAGGACGGGTGTAGGGAAGGACCATAGCTGCCCATTGCTTTTACAGCAACAGCTGTGCATATGCAATAATTTTGGAGGGAAATATGAAACCTTCCACCCCTGAGAGAGGGGTGAGGACAACAAAGTATGTTGTACTGCCAATTAAACTACATTTTATATGTCCAGTAGACATGTGTACAAAATAGGCAGCTATGTATGGGGTGTAATTTTTTCTTTGGAGCAGATTGCCCTTTTTTTCCTTTTTCCAGGTGAGAGTGGAATGTGGGGTAGGGGATGTAGGTATATTTGGGGAGGTAGGTTGGGGAGGTAAACAGACAGGACAAACAAGACGTATACAAAGGTGGAATATGACACATGGGGGGGTGAACAACATTGGCGGGGAAGGATGTTTGGAAACCGCAAGCCCATGAGCCCACAGATGGCAATAGTGGAACTGAGATCCCCACCCATGGGCAGTCACCACTGCACCTTCACAGACCAGAGGGTGGCTGTGCTGGGGGCTGTGTAGGAGGGGCAGGCTCACCCGTGAGTCACGCCACTCGTGCCTCAAGCTGGCATAGAGGATCAGAGACAGAACGCTGGATCTCCCTAAGCACAACAGCCCAGACCGTTCGGAGGGAGAGAGGAGGCCCTCCTTCACCCACACTTGCATGGGGGATGAGCCCCATCCCCTGCAGTGCTTCCACCCAAAGGTGGTGCAGGCCCAATGGAGGAGGAGGTCCCGGGCTGGGCACCAGACCTGCTGCTGCCAGTTGCCATCGCCAGCTGAGGTGGGACAGGTGGGTCTGCTGGGACTGGCCTTCCCATAAAGTCTATGTTTAGGGGGATTTAATGACAATATGGGTTGGTAACAGCCAACAGTATTCCAAATTAGTTGTAACAGCATGTAGTAGTATTCCCATTAACCCAACACACCAGAGCTCCAACAGTAGAACAAGCATAACACATGCATATATAGATCAACAGTGGACATTCCAACAGCATGCAGGATTAATTGGTGGCAACAGGCCATCAAGATTGTGGTATTTGAACAGGGCACATGTATCAAAGTAAATGCAGATATTTATAAACCAATAGGACATATGTCCCAACAAATGTTTTGAGATTAGACATACCCATTGAGGTGTGGAATTGCATTGTTTATGCACATACAGTAGGGTGTAAAAAGATACCTCCATTAACAACTTATATATACTTATAGTTTACACTACATTCCTATTGACTGCAGGTATATATCCCCTACATGTATTATTACACTAGGCAATGTCCGTTAAATTGTGAAATGGGTTTTGCTATTTCTTTATATATCTGACCTGTATCTGACATACAAACTGTCCAGGATGCAGATGTTACTGCTACGTATTTATATATTACATTTATATTTATATATCTACATATCTAGATGTGTTCATGTGACATTATCAGTTATATTTTAAAAGCCCCCTACATGTCTAGCAGCACACTGACATTTCTGGGGAACACAATAACAAGCTACTCATGTGCCAGATTAACCTGTAAATGCCGGCCATGAAACAACAGTTGAGGACTGTATATATGCTTAACAGCTACTGGCACTCCCTTCATCCACTTTATATGGGCCTACCCAAGTGTGGGTTGACAGCGCTTAATGCAACAGTAGTATTTCTATAATGCAATAGTACAACAACATATCAAAGAAAGTGACACGGACACACTCCAGGTATTATACCTTTATTAATTACATAACACACTTTTCTAGAGGCTCTCTCATTTATTTGATATAACAGTGCATGCAGAAGACTTATTCAAGACATATTATACCTTTATTATTGGGTTACAACACTCTTTTTCAGGCTCTCTCACTTATTTTATATAACAGTACATGCAGTGAAATTATTCAGGACTTATTATACCTTTATTAATGGGTTATAACACTCTTTTTCAGGCTCTCTCACTTATTTTATATAACAGTACATGCAGGGAAGTTATTCAAGACTTGTTATACCTTTATTATTGGGCTACAACTCTTTTTCTCAGGCTCTCTCACTTATTTTATATAACAATACATGCAGAATAATTAATAACCTGCCCGGTGGTGCAGCCTTAGCAGCCTATCTGCATAGGCTTGCTGATTCGCAGCATGGACAACTGCAGCTGTGAAGTAAATGAAGTGATATTGAGACACAGCTATCCATAATATAGACTACCATAGCAATTCATGCATACTTCATTCCATGGCTACCTACTCAGTAGTGGGGCATTTTCCATCCCACGGGCCTCCTGTATCCACTGGTTCAGTCGGTCCTCCTTGCGTCTCTTCAGGTCTGAGTAGTGGTGTCTGAGCTGCTCACCAGTGCGAGGGACGCCTGTGGCACTGGTGACATCATGAGCAAGACGGTTCCAGGCATCCGCTTTGTATTGGGTGCCTTGGAACTGGCCCTGCAGGAGTCTCTCCTCATGATTATGGATGAGGAGCCAAACTATTACTTTTGACTCCTCAATGCCCCAACGTTGCGCTTGAAATTGAGAGCCCTCTCCAACACCGGCCATGCTGACTGCAGATAGGAGCTACAACCAGTTATGGCAAGTATTCCCGCCTATGGAGCTTATATATGCCTCATTTCCCGCACTTATCTGTGACTGGCCAGTTTTGAAGAAACTCAGCTGAAAGCACACCTGCTTAGCAATGGGTAAACTTCAGTTGATATGTATGTGTGTGTTGAAAGTGCATGCATTTGAAAAGCTGTCATGGCTTAATGGTTCAGTACTGTGATTATGGTGCAAAGTATCCCGGGTTCAAGGCCTGTCATTGCCTTTTATTTTACTTCTGGCCAGACCGGCTAGAAGGTGTGGCTGTGTTTAGCTGACTTTGCTCAACTTTGCCCAACATTGCTCTACGTTGCTCGACGTTGCCCAGCATTGCGCTAGATAGAACGGTGTGCAGCTACGCGCAAACATGTTCTGTTTGCGCTAGTTGGAGCAATGCGCAGCTCTGCGCAAAGCTATTGCACTAGTTAAAGCAGTGCTAAGCTATGAGCAATTATACTGAAATGTGCTTAATACTGGTAAACTTTGCTTCGCAGTGCTTCACATTGCTTAAGATACATTACTTATGCATTCAACAGTATGCATAACCATTTCACTTTCTTATATATATATAGAATTTGTTCACTACTACATAAGCCGTTTCAATGCTTTTTACTAAATTTCAGTGATAAATGTCAGGAATTCTTTTCATATACAGATTTCCAACAGAAAATAAAAAGGGGAGTGGTGGGACTCGAACCGGGAATGCCTCTTGTTTGTGCGAACTTTCTACCACTACGCTATTGCTATTTTGCTTAATTTGCATACAAGTTTCTTATCCTCTAAGATGTCTTTACTGCTAACTGTAGCTAAGCAATGGGCAAACCTGCGCAAACACGCGCAAATACAGGCAGCTATATCAGGAATAATAAAAAAATAAATAAAAGTTTTACATTTTATAATTGTACTGGGGTTTAGAATGTGGGGGAGTGTAGTGTTGGGTATGTACACATTTGAGCGGTCTTGCTCATGTCGGTTGACATTTCTCTATTGAGAGGCTTGCAGGGGTGTGGGTTTTTGGACTGCTCGGCAGTCCGACAAGCCCCCTGCACTCGCGCATGCTCCATGTCAGCCTTTGAGTTGAGGCAGCGCGCCCTCATTAATATGCATGGCTCGCTGCCGTCTTACTCTTAGACTAGCATTTCCGTGTAAGACTACTTTAGTCTTACACGGAGGATTCATGAATCCTGGGGCAAGTCTTTACTATATTTGTTTTTTAGCACTCCTATGAGAGAAATATAGTGTCTAAGTTTATTGTATTCCCATCTCATCTTAAATCTATCTGTATTATGATCTCCATTTGTGTAACAGCTATTCTGTTCCATGTGTGTGTCAGTAACCAAAGCAGTCACACACAAGATGACTTCAGTGCTTCAGTGGATGATCATACTTAACTCATTACACCCTAGTGACACCTCCAGGTATTTCCACAGTTACATCCTACAGACACCTCTAGCTATCAAATATTGCCTACTCATATTTTCAGTAATAATTCCATAACCAAGCTGCATTTAAAGTAATAAAATATTCCACATTAAAGCTTATACATTGACAAACAGATGCATTGATATTTGACTTCTGCCTAGTGCAGGTAAAGTGATATTAATTGCTATCTGTATAATATTTATTTACATTGTTATGATTGTCATGTTTGTCTACATATCTCAATAACATAGTAACACAGGCAGAACTGCTTAGCCTCATATGGAAGCTGTTAGCTGGATGAATAAAATTTTGCTGAGAGCATGTGTGTAACTTGAGTGGTTGTTGATATATCATAAATTGTTTACAAATATTACAAAAGAAAAACAGAAGATTCCCAAAGAACCAGTGTAGCAAACTAACCAAACTGTGAAAACCACTGGCAGCTACAAGGAGCCAACCGAAAACTGGCTTTAGTGTAAGGTATTTTTTCAACGCTTTCATCGGACTTCGTCAGAAAAACAAATGTATCACTCATCCATTCCTTTTAAATACTATAAAACCATCCAAATAGAATCTTTACACTAATTAATCAATTAATTAACATAAGATAGTATTAACTAATTTATCCAAATCAATTCACCACTAAAGTACTTGCATCTACTCTTTATTGTTTTAAAATAATAAAATATTAAATAGTAAATTTACTATGTGCCAAGAAACATTTTATGTTGACCACATCATTTAAACCTGGGGGACTGTCTGTTCCTAGCTTAATTTGCCATTTAGTCTCTTTCCTCTCTACCTTATTTTTAAGGTTACCACCTCTTACATCTTGTCTCACATAATCCAAGATAGTGAAAGTATATTTCTTATAAGAAACACAGTCTACTGAATGTCTACAAGGTGCATTATTTTTGTCCTTAGTTCTTTTTGCATAATAATGCTCCTTAATCCACTTACCAAAGCTCCTAGTAGTCATACCTACATAAAATGCTGGGCACCCAGAACATAAAGCTATATAAACTATATTAATTGTACTGCAAGAAAATCTACCTTGAATACTAATGGTTATAGTTAAATGATTTTAACTTAAATATGGCCCTTCATGTATATATCTATATGCACTACAGCCATTACATTCATAAGTGCCCTTAGATTTATAAGCTGTAGGAAGTGGGACGTAGATGTCACAAGTCTCTGGCATATCTTTGATGCTGCCATTCTTCTTGTATACAAAATGTGGCATCTCCCCTAAAAAATGATATAAGTCACTATTACCATCTATAACTTTCCAATTATTCTGAACAGTAGACCTAATCATACTACTATCAACCACCATGTTTACATAGGTACTAAATTGTGTCCTTTGTCTGAAGCTACTTTTCCACTTTTGAAGTGTTCTTCTCACCTGCAATCACCCAGAATTGCCTGCGTTTGTAGTTCAGATCTGGCCTTACTAGTAGTTTGTCAAATAATGGGTGACTTCTCCACTCCTATGCACTCCAGTATTTTACTGATATTTATCATTTTGTTTTCAAAGTGTTTAACATCTTTTATCTTAGTTGTGACTGAAGTAATTACTACATAAAAAATATTTTTTCATATCCTGTTTAAGATCAATTAACAAATAATGTGTATGTTTTTTATTAGCTCTCCCTCTAAAGTACATATTTTTGTACTCTAGCAATTAAATCCCAGCTGCCACCTAATATGCCCTGAATGCCAATTGCCATAGCTCTCTAGATGCCAGTACCACCTCCATCTGTGGCAACCTCACCTTCCTTAATTTCATCTGTAAATATAATGTTCTGACATGCCAACTCTGTTGTGAAATTGAACACAGCTATGTTAAGCAGGGCAGGTCCCAGAAATGAATGCTGTGCATTCCTCTGCATAGTAACCTTTGCCTAGTTATCAAATTTTAGCTATCATCTTTTGATCAGATGTCCAGTTCCCTATTTACTCCACCATTTTGTGATCCATGGCTATACCTTTCAATTTATTACATGCCCCTGTCAGACATTATATAAAATGCATTGATGAACTCCTGAAATACCTCATCCACACGTTTCCCCTTTTCACTTACAGTGATGACCTTCTTTTAGAACCGAACTAAGCCAACGAGATATGTTAACCCATGGTGTCTACAACCACTGTAATATAATATAAAATCATCACCAAAAATTTTCAGTCTTCTGGTAAATTAATGGTAACCAAAGCCAGAATATAAATTTTTGGTTATGGTTTAGTCAGTCAGTTGTTGCATTTTATCACCTTGAGGAATCCTGAGTTCCTCTCCTTTGTCCTTCAATAACTGCTCTGTATTTTATTAATTTAATGTTTTAATTTTATCTATTTGTTGACTGGGTAAGCTCATTGGACAAATTGCCCCTTTTCAGGGGCAAACTGGGAGCACTACCTGATTAAACGACTACTCAGAGTTACACAGAAGGCAAAAGAAGGTGGAAGGAACAAAAACTCTTTTCCTGAGGATAGGAAGCAGCTTATTCGCAGCTCATAGCTTTGGTCCTATATGATAACTGATATGTTAGCATTCTTCTTCTTGCTTTACTATAAATAAACATGTTGGCAAATTATTTTTTGTCATGCAACTTATTTTGAAACATTTTTAAAACTTTCTCCTTTAACATTCAAAGAAGTAAAATCTTAAGCTAGAAAACATATGAAGAATGCTTATCTTTTAAAAAATATTTTGCCACCCCCCCCATCATTCCCCTGACATTCCTCTTCTCTAAGAGGATTTTTATCTGCCAACATTTTTGTTGCCTCTTTTGTGGCATCATCATCATCATCAACATCATCACCACCATAATTATAAGCATTTTCCACCCTCTGACCCTCACATATCATTTATGTATATGTCTTTCTTTTTATTAATTGATTTATCCTTCAATTTAGCCAGGCTAATGCGATTCTTCTTCCCTTGATACAAATGTCATACTATGCACGTTCTTTAATGCCATCTCACAGTTCTTCCACTAATCGTCAGTGATTTGCCAAAGGAAAAAAAAAGTTAATGGAGTCATAGCAGTTGGTGCGGAGGATTACGACTCATGCCCTTTTCAGCTAAAGTACAGGACTTTACTTTGTGCATGTCACTTAACTAGATAGCCCCCTTGGATTTTGACACCTTCTTTATTACATACCATTGTTGGATCTGGAGATGTATGCTGCAGCAACAGAGCAATATTAGCCATCCACGTTGGTCAGTCATGCACTGAGTGATGTCAGATGAGATAGCTAACCTTGATGACAGAGAAGACATACGGAGGTCAAAAATGAGATGAAGCTGTCCTTCAAGCATGTAAGCCTCCCTTCCCCCAAAAAGAATATGTTGTATTCAGTAACATTTCTGTTTTTTTTTTATATGACTTGTGGGCAATAGAACAAAAGTTGTTGCAACATTGATATACTCTTCAACTGTTTTACTTTATTCATTGCACAAAAGATTGAATTAATTTATTAATATGCCTAAATTGTTTTAATATAGTCTAAACATTGCATTTTAGTATTATATTTTTGTACCATCGTCTTTACAGCCTCAAGCAAAAGGGCTGGCATTTCTCAGGTCATACAGTCTACATCATTTGGAGAGATGATCAGAACCATCTGATCTTTAGCATTTATTCTGCAGTTGCATTTTCCTGTGGTAGAGTCTTGGCTACAACAGATATTCATAAAGGATTTCTGCATTTAGTTAAAATCTATTACTATGGCAGATAGTACAGAGGGCTAAAGCTCTGACTTGTTAATGAGCTGCACTGTTTGAATCATTCCACCTTCATTTACCTACTGTATGACATTGAGCAAGTTACCTAACTCGACAGTGTTTTGGAACAAATGGAATTTGGGCTAGTTTCCTTAATGGTCTCCAGGACTGTATGACTAGTAACTATAAACCTGTTGTTGCTGTTTGCAGCCATTTCCTATTGCATAGCTGATCTAGTTCAATAAATGTTATGGCAATTTCAGCAGAATAGCAGTTATTTGAATGTAATACAGGCAAATTATTCTTCAAGAGCCGCAGCCACTGCATTTGCAGATGGAGCATTGAAGTAAATGCACAGCTGTTTACCAGCAGCAACCTCTACATTAGTTGCAGTTCTCCTTAATGTGGAATTGTTCAAATGATATTTACTATTGCAGAGTTTGTATATATTGACTTAGCATATGCTATTAGGTAGTCAATAATTTTTATGTTCTCATAAATAGTCTTATGTTTAAACTGTGCTACACATGGCTGAATCTTATCATATGATCCTAGAGATCTTTATACAGTTCCAAGCAGTTGATCTAAAGCTACCAATAAAAAATGTGTAATTATTTATTTACACCATCAGCAAAGTGGCTATAACTGCTGGTAGGTTGGGGGAGCTCTCTGTGGATGTAAGTATCCATGCTCTCATGATCTGGTCATTTTTAAACAGTCTTTAATCTAGCTTTGCAAAATGAGTGTGTGTGTGTGTGTGTGTGTGTGTGTGTGTGTGTGTGTGTGTGTGTGTGTGTGTGTGTGTGTGTGTGTGTGTGTGTGTGTGTGTGTGTGTGTGTGTGTGTGTGTGTGTGTGTGTGCGTGTGTGTGTGTGTCTATGTCTGTGTGTGCATATGTGTGTGTGTGTGTGTGTGTGTGTGTGTGTGTGTGTGTGTGTGTGTGTGTGTGTGTGTGTGTGTCTGTGTGTGTGTGTGTGTGTGTGTGTGTGTGTGTGTGTGTGTGTGTGTGTGTGTGTGTGTGTGTGTGTGTGTGTGCATATGTGTGTGTGTGTGTGTGTGTGTGTGTGTGTGTGTGTGTGTGTGTGTGTGTGTGTGTGTGTGTGTGTGTGTGTGTGTGTGTGTGTGTGTGTGTGTGTGTGTGTGTGTGTGTGTGTGTGTGTGTGTGTGTGTGTGTGTGTGTGTGTGTGTGTGTGTATATGGATTTAGGTTTGAATACTTTACCTACATTATGCTTGTTTGAAACAAATTTGAAATATGTGACTTTGGTCATTATTATTTTTTGTCATATATACCTGAGAAGGATGCATTCAACAATGTAGCTGTAACTGTTGGATTTGGAGGATATTAGTGGATAAAAATGATGGGCAGTGCTCAGCTAACAAAGTTAAAACATCATTAGTCTGTTTTGCAGGACTAGTGTGCATTTTTGTATATCAAATTGAAATGGCCATTTTTATCACAATCAGATATGTGATTGGTACACAGTGGCCATAGTTGCTGAGTTGAGATATTGATTGATTAAAATTACAGCAGTATGAGTGGTCCTTTATGCTTGAAATGTTCTGAAATGGCTAGTTTTTTCATCATTGGTTAATGCATTTTGTTTCACTGCCCACAAGTAAAAATGTTAAAAACTAAAACTGTAAAATGGTCTAACAAATATCTCTATATTAACCTGAAATATAATTTAAAACAATCAAGAAAGTTAATAAAAAAATACATGTGTATATATGTATGGTCCTAAAATGCGTGCAGGGGGCCAATTGTTTGAAAATAGCCCAGGCCCCAAGGTAAACTTAATCTACTACTGGTTGGTCAGATGCATTTTTCAATGAATGTCAATTTCAATGCAGTCACAGTTAAAGTTAGTTTTAAGTGAAGAGAAGTTAACTGTTGCTCATGCTAAATCTGTTTTCATTGTAAGACCATTTTGTTTTTGTTTAGCAAATGGCCATTGGTGACTGTGCTACAATATGTGAAATAAAAAAATTAAATTTAAATTCAAATCTCTGCAATCAGTGTAAAACTAAAGAAAAAAAAACAGTATGCACACTGACAGGTTTGAGACATTCATATAGTGATTGGTAAGATATAGCTAAGTAATGGTACTGGAATGGCTGGTGGGGGCCTGGCCCATTACGTGATTTAGAGTCCAATATTACCATGATCCAGCTCTGATAATAACTATATCATCTGATGGTCTGTATAACATAGGCAGCTAACAGAGAAACTCTACTTCACACTCCAGCCTTAGAATACATTTAGTAGTCTTCAGTTCATTTTATTATCATCAGCCCTTTCTAGACAAACATCTAAGTTCCTTTATATGTATATATTGCCACTCAGCTGTCATTTGATATGCCTAACCTTTCTGTATATTTTGAATCTCAACATGTCCCATTGTCTATCTACCACTGTTCATGTCCCTGTTATACCTGAAGCATCATGCTTACACTTCTCTGCACAAGAACAACATGAAGGTGAAATGCTCAACATTTGGATCACAATAAATATGGACATATTTAATTTCTTGTGCTGGAAAATCTCCTACACATAAAAATCATAAACATGCAGTGGTAGCACTATACTTAAACTAAAAGCAACACCTGAAATGTATTGTTTTTTAAACATTTAAACTGTTCAAATAAAGGAAAACATTAGTGTGAATTGTGAAATGCTCCACAGAAATTCAAATTGCAACTGTTCCATTAACTTTGCACTTAAAATGAAATGTAAATGTAGTTTACAACCTCACATGTACATAAACACACACACACACACACACACACACACACACACACACACACACACACACATATATACACATAAACACACACACACACACACACACACACGCACACACACACATACCTGTGTCTATATGGCTAACTTAGTGCAGCAGATGAGCCATCATGTTTTGGAGTAGTAGTTAGAAATCCTGGAAGACACCCATGCAGACAGAGGGAGAACTTGCACACTCCACAGAGAGAATGCTGGATTCCAGATATGGAAGTTATGAGGTACAGATCTCACCACTGAACCAGCACTGATTTTTTTACTTAAACATTTTAAAAGAAAACTGAAAAACATTATTCAGATTTGGCCATTCATAGGTATTGTCAAGTTCTAGTCAAAGTTGTCATAATCAGTACCCTGTTTCCCATTTTACATGGGATCAGAGTGACACATCAACATTACCATATAACCTAGTGACCACTGAAAATTGAAAATGTCATTCCTAAATCATTAATTTTAAAGAAATATGTAACTATTATTTTTTTCAGGATAAAAATATATGAAAGTAATCAAAAACACAAATATACATTGCTAATATATCATTAGAATTAAGGTAATACATATTCTATATTAAAGTGATACTTTATTTCAATATTTGCAATTTGTGTGATGTAAAATGGTACCAAGATGATTGAGATACAAATGATCCATTTGATTTGAAGCAAGGTAAATAATATAGAAAAAATACACAGTGGTTCCCAGTATAATACTCTGAATGTTTAGGAATACTATATTTTGGAGATAGACTGACATCTAGAAATGGCCAGAAATAAAAGGGTTAAACTCTATCCAGTAGTCCGGGTAAAAAGTTAAAAAGAAAAATAGCCCAGGTAAAAAGTAAAAAAAAAAAAATACCGTGGTGCATAGTGAGTAATGCAAAAGTACTCACACTGAGTGCCTTTAGCTTAGAGACTCCATTTCTCATAAAATACACCACACTTATCTCACTCTGCTTATAAAATGGTCCTTGAATTCATTTGGAGGTTTTGATTTATTTGCTTATTTGTTTTGTGAATGTTTATTGTATGTTAGGATTATATCAATAAAAAGTAAATATTTTCTAATGTGCATGTTATGATTGTTATTAATGTATTAATGTTGGGGATAACTATTATTAGTTATTGTGATTTTAATATTGACTGGAATGGGTGTAACACTCCCAAACCTACTACTCATATAAACCTATTTGGCTTTCACCAAACCATGTCATTCCCAACCAGGACCCACAAACCTAGCAAGAAACAAACTACCTTAGATTGGATACTAGTTAACAGCAACTCCCTCAAGTACAAAACCGGAATACTTCCCGATGAAATTAGTGACCATTCCCTGACCTTCATAACTAGAAAAAAGACCACCATTCCCAATGAAACAATATTTAGGACAACCCGTAACCAAAAAAATTTCAACCCAGTAAACTTCCAAGCAGAGCTCAAAGCATGCAGCTGGTCACCCCTAAAATGCCTGCCACTTGATGAAGCAGTCTCCTTCTTTAACAACAAATTCCTGCAAATCCTTGATAACCATGCTCCCTCACGTACTGTCAGAACACAAAATAAGCCTGCTCCCTGGCTCTCCGATGAGACTAGGAACAGCATTAAACTAAGAAATAAAACCTGGTCTAAATGGAGGAAATCAAAAAACCCAATAGATCACCTAAACTTTAGACAGCTTTGAAATTCCACAAAAAGAGCTATAGTCCTTGACAAAAAAAACTACTACCACAAACTACAACAATCCCAGCAGAAAAGCCCACAAAAGCTCTGGTCAGGAATAAACAAACTGCTGCATCCAGGTCACTCCAAAACCCCTATGCCCTCTAACCTAACCCAAAGCCCTCCAAACTTAATTGCTGACACTTTCAACAAATTTTTCTCTGAAACTGTCCAATCCCTAGCTAAGACCTTACCACTTGCCACCACCTCTGAATCTCCTCCACTAACCAATCTACCCCAAACTTTTTATCTCCAACCCATTCCCACATCCCTCATTCACACTCTACTTCTTAAACTAAAACCATGTACACCAGCAGCTGATCTCCTCCCAGCTGAATACCTGCAAATTGCAGCAGGTGTACTAGCCTACCCAATCTCCATCCTAATAAATAGATCCATTACTGAATTCTACATCCCATCTCTCTGGAAGATCTCACATATCATCCCCTTGCATAAGGGAGGAAACTCAAATGAACTTCCAAACTCCCGCCCTATAGCCCTCCTCTCTTCCCTAGCAAAAGTTATGGAGAGATGTATTCACCGTCAACTACTACATCACCTCATTGAAAATAACCTACTAGTAGACTACCAACAAGGTTTTAGGCCTTTCCACAGCACTACCACAACACTCCTATCCTTTACTGACTGCATTAATAAAAATAGAAATAATAACCTGCTCTCTTCAGCCCTCTTTATTGACCTCTCCAAGGCCTTTGATATAGTGAACCATCAATTGCTATCAAATATTCTCAAATCTCGTTCATTTGATACTCAAGCAGTTAAATGGTTTCATTCATACCTTGAAAACAGACAACAAGCAGTGCGCTGGGAGAACAACTTATCCAGCTCCCAATCACTCTTGGAGTCCCACAAGGATCTATTTTGGGTCCACTCCTCTTTAGCATTTTCATTAATGATCTAAAAACCTCCCTGCCCCAAACCACCTGCATCCAATATGCTGACGATTCAACTCTAATCTGTCATGCTTCCTCTCCAACTGAACTCTAAACAGGACACAAACTGTATTCACCTTAGTGGAAACATTGTTCCATCAACGGTGTCTCCTTTTGAACCCAAAAAAAACAAAACTACTAGTGTTTACACCTACACATAAGACCTCTCCACTCAGTCTCTTACTTACCTCTAATAACGGTACAGTCATCACTCCCGACACTACCACTAAACTCCTAGGTGTAACTATAGATAATAACCTCAACTTTGACACACACATTAACCTAACTATTAAATCTGTAAATAGAAAACTTGGTTTCCTGTATAAAATCAAACCATTTCTCACAGCCTCTGCCAAGATTACTATTGCTCAAACTCACCTAATGTCAATCCTCCTTTATGCCTCTCCCATATATACAAACTTAACCAAAAGCAATTTAAATAAACTGGCTACTTCTTACAACAACATAGCCAGATTTGCCACAGGTACCCCATTCAGATCCCACCACTGACAAAATCTGAAACTAGTAGGATGGCTGGAAATACAAAATCAACTACTCTACCAGCAACTCACCTTTATCCACAAAATCTTACACCACCCCACTAATACCCCTATACTCAGTAACCTCCTCAATCCTTATCAAAACCTTCCAACCCTTCGTTCCGCTAACAGATTACAAGTAGCCACCTTAAAATCTAAAAACAAATCAGGGGACCGTCTGTTTTCAAACTCTGTTGGTAAAACATGGAACAAACTCCCAACTGAACTAACTTCAACCACATCCACCCACCTTTTCAGGACCCAATTAAAAATGTTCTTAAAATCCAAATGGCTTTGCCCATGCACCAAGCCTGACTGATACTATCTTCCCTTCCCTTTAGCTTTTTTGACACCAATTCTTCTTCTTCTTCTACTACCTTTCTGTGGGTCTCTCTTCTAAAATTCTAAATACTTTCCTCTCTTCATTCCCTTCATTACTGTGTCAATTTTCTTACATAACATAATAACCAACTAATGCTTATACTTATCTATGATAAATGCTGCACCAAATGACTGAAACAATAATCTTCAGAATGTTACCCTATCCTGCTTATTCCTGCTGAAATAACAAGCTGTACATGAATGCATAGTTATCAAATTGTTTTGAATGTATAGTTATCTAACATCATAGTGTTACCCTAATTTGCTTACTGCTGCTTAAAATCAATTTGTACATGACTGTATAATTATCTAATAGCATTGTGACTGTTTAGGTATCTTTCTGCATTTTGTATTAACTGTATCTTTCTCGGAGCTTTTCTCCTCGGGCCTCTATTGAAAACGGACATATATCTAATTAGACTAGCCCGGTCAACAAATGTAAAATAAAAATAATAAATAAATAAATAAATGTAAAGTTTATCTTCTGCAGTAATGTCTCTCTCTTTCTGTCATATATATATATATATATATATATATATATATATATATATATATATATATATATATATATATATATATATATATATATATATATATATATATATATATATATATATATATATATATATATATATATATATATATATATATATATATACATACATAATAGAGAGATATAGATAGATACAGATACAGATATATATGTGTGTATAATGATCTGAAGAAACAAAAACTCAGGTGCATAAATCCCTTGCATGGTACAAGTATAGAAGTTAATACACCAAGCAGAAAAAATATACAGTACTTAAACACAAAAATATTCAGATGCAATTGATTATTTATTTTACAGGTCCAGCAAATGTAAACCACAGACTGGTTTTGCTGCATTTCTTCAGTATGCTCTGTCATAGAAAATGGAAACCATTTATTTATATCCTATCTGATGATATGATCTGATATTTTAAATTAATCAAAACAGACAAAATCCAGACAGTGTAGTGCCATCTGATTAAGTCACATCTTTCTATAATTCAATGCAACAACTAAATAGTAATAATATAGGCATAATATCTAGCATAAATGTTGAAGCTATTATAAATAGCAAAGGTCCAGAAGATTAAAAAAAGTTCAGAAGCTAAATATATTCATTTAATCCTGTCTTAAATCTAGTGTCTTAATTAATAACCTACTGTTTATACTTAGTATTCAAAAGATATTCTTTGCCACTTCAAGTGTATTGGTCTTAATATTGTCCATATCAACAAAAGTAAATGACACAGTATAATGATTCATTTTATGTTTATTCTTGTACTTTTGCAAATTAAATCACTCATAAGTATTGCTATCCTTTTTTACTAATCTGTAGGTGTTTACCCATCATAAAATGCACTACAAGAGCAAACCATCATATGGACAAACCAATTAGTATTGCATGTAATTAAATATTATGCTGTAATGCAATTACATTTTTAATATTATGTTCTACCTGTGTTACCTGGCAAAAATCATTTTGTTTTCCACATGTCCACAATAACCACAGATGTTACAGTGAAAACTGAATTCTAGACTACTTTTTTAAAACTATGATATTCACCTAGGTTCTTCCTTCTTCGGAAAACAAACTTATAACAATTGCCCAACCATTCAACAAAATGTATCAGACTTCATTATAGATCAGTGTTTATTGATTGTGGCCTTAATCTTAAATGTTAAGTCCAAAACAAAAAGAGCAACCAGCAAAAGACCAAAAGCCAAAAGTAAAATCGAAAAAATAGCTGGTCAGGTAGAAGTGTAGAACAAACAGGAACTTTAATAAAACTTTACACACTGAATAAAATCAATAAAACAATAAGAAACAGGATAAGCACTTTTGTACACACAGGTACTTCTTCAGATCCATAAAATACTGCATCCACAGTGAGTTTTTATATGCACAGCCTAGTTGGGAAGACCAACCGCTGTTTAAGAGATAGGATTAGAGAGCATGTTTATGGTCTTAGCAAGCAAGATGTGATGAATGCTTTATCAAAACATGTTATATCAGCAGGGTGTGAACACTGGTTTAAGTTTATAGTTTTGGATATGTATATACCAGGCTTGAGAGGTGGTGATGTAAAAACTAAGATAGAATGTATTGAAATAAAATGGTTGCATTTACTTAGAGCCAATGAAGGTAAAGGGTTAAATTAAGTTATTCCAATTAGGCCTTTATTGAAATCACGTGATGTAAAACACTAGGCTGTGCATATAAAAACTCACTGTGGATGCAGTATTATATGGATCTGAAGAAGTACCTGTGTGTACGAAAGCGCTTATCCAGATTTTTATTGTTTTATTGATTTTATTCAGTGTGTAAAGTTTTATTAAAGTTCCTGTTTGTTCTACACTTCTGCCTGACCAGCTATTTTTTTTATTTTAATCTTTAATGTGAATAATGAACCTGAAGATTATTCAGCTTTTAGTCTGTTTGATTTTTTTTTTAAGTGCAGAAAAATTTCTCCATGTTGGTGGCACAACAGGTAGCATGCTTGATTTTGGTGTAGAAGACTGTGGGTTCTATTCCCAATGCATGAAGACCAATTGCTAACACTATAGTAGAGTATAAGGTAGGTGATGCACTATTGAAAGGCCCCATCTACTTGAGTTGGTGGTAACTCAGGTGATGTAAAAGATCCCATGGCACCTATTGAAAAGAGGAGGGGAAGTTCCCAATGACCTGGCAACATTTTTCCTAGTATTAGAAATACCACTTCAGGTCTTTTCTGACACAGAGGGACATAACAATGTTGGCATTTTATGATATAATAAACCAAGTACTTTTGTCCCAGCTACAATCTTTTATTATGTTTGTGAAACTAGTTTTAGACAATTGCAAGTAGAAAAGACACGTAATAGTTTTCATAACATGTCTAGTTGTGAAAGCATTGCTCTACATGAATTGTAAAACATGCACTCCATCGAAATTAAACAAGCAGATAAGGGTGGAGGCATAGTAATACTAGATAAGATGTTATATTTGAGACAGATGAGAATTTAACTACAAGACACTGATACCTGTCAATGTGTTCCTAAACTTGTTGTAAATGCAGTGATGGAAAAGGTCTCTTTTCTGATTTTTGATTTGCTGATGACAAACTTAATAGATGAACACTTATTTAAGTATTTTAACACCAAAAACCCAGTTGTCCCAAGAATCTATGGTCTCCCGAAAATACACAAAAACATTGAAGTGCCACTTATGAGACCAATAGTCTCAGGTGCGGGGTGGTGTACTGAACCACTCTCCATTTTTGTGGAGGGCAACCTCCACACATTATTAGATGGATGCCATACTATCTTGAGAGACACAAAAATGTTCCTGGAAAGGCTACATAACAAAATAATGACTATTGAGAGTGAATATACCTTTGTTACTATGGACATCAAATCACTTTTTACATCAATATCAAATACATGGGGCATTAACATGATCAGAGATTTTCTTACTATGAACAGATGTTATGAAAATGTTAAGGTTCAATTTATTTGCAGTCTATTAGAGATTATCTTAGAAAATAATGTCTTTGTGTTTGAAAATGAGCTTTATCTTCAGTTTATTTTTATATCCACTTCAGGTCTCCCCTGAAAAGAGGCTACTATCTTAGTGGGACTAACCTGATGAACAAAGGATAAATAAATAAAATAAAATTACTTGTTATTTGTCCAGAAACAAAGGAATATACAGCATCTTCACTAATTTAGTGTAACCTTAGATTAAAATCTATTATCAAGTTCTTTGGTCTGTACTGAGTCCTCTTTGCAGAGAGTGAAGGTGACCTCCTCAACCAAAAACTGGATAGCTGAGAGCAAAATGGAGAAGTATGAAATGACTGCATGCATCCATATTCTTAAACTAGCAATATGCTGGCAAATACAACTGTCTGCATGACTTGAATCTCAGTTTCACTATGAATGATCAAGTAGCAGATGTGCTATATTTGCCATGTTGTAGAGACATTTCTGATATTAAATATATTTAAGTAGTGGTTTGTCTTTCTGTGGATCCAAATAATGAGGATTTGTTTTTTGGACTACCTCTACCTGCCACATTTTATGCACAAATGTATCTTGCTCACATGTTGCAGAAAATATTTTAAAGCTAGAATAATAGGTAAGGATAAGAGTCTCCAACCACCTTCATTTTAGAATGGGTTTAATGCACTGACTATGTATGTATGTATGTATGTATGTATGTTTAGTTGAATGGTTTATCCAGCAGGAAGTATCCATGTTCAATAGATGTGCCTAAAGAAAAGCTCCATAAAATGGCATGAATACAAACTTTAAAAATACAGAAAGTGATCAATAGATAATAATAATGACTTCCAAGATGTCTTCACCCTGATCGATCACTTAATTTCAGCTCTCCCAGAGTGAAAAAGAAGCTGATAGATAGGGGCCAGTAATTCTGCCAGTTTTAGTAAATATCAGTTACTGGCTAGTACATACACTGTCTGTAAACCATCAAAGAAGAAACATAGAGAGCATGAAAGAAAATCAGCTAAAAAAAGGTGAAGAGAAAACACTGACTTGGAAGAATCTTGCAGCTGTTCAGCAAAAAGCAGTTCAAGCTCCAGCTTTAGTACAAGGGACGGATTCCAGTAATTTAGGGGAAACATATACATCAGATGTGCATAGAGCTGATTAAAATGAACAAAATATTGAAGGACTATACCAACTCAAATAACAAAAGGCTGGAAAAATGGAAGAACCTTTAAATAGCTATTCGGATGAACTGATCAGAGGTTGAATGAAGAAAAGGCTAGCTGAGTACAAGAATGCTCAAGAATAGCTGATTTTAAAAAAATGGTTGAGTTAGAGGACAGAGCATGCAGAGGAAACCTGAGGTTTTCTGTGGAAGCAGAGAAACTGAAAGGAACAGACTATATTAATTTTATGCAAGCACAAATAAGTAAGAGGCCTCATATTCCATAGCAGGGTTTTTAATTGAAGGGGCACATTGTGTTTATGCTCCAAATCTGGCCATAAGAAAGCAACCAAGACCTGTATTAGTAAAGAAGCAATAATGCCAGCAAAAAGAGATGACCCCAAAAAAACTGTGGCTGAAGGGATAAGTATTAAAAATTGGAGACAGTACAGTATTTGTGGAAAATGATTATTCACTGTACACCAGGCAGAAGAGAAAGAAATTTAATCTAACCATCAAGGAATGCCGAGAGGCAGGTATAAGATTCAAGCTACTGTATCCAGGTCTCTTCATAATATTTTGTTCCTGGAGGATCAAAGCCATTTTGTATGCAGAAAAAGCTAAGGAGGAAATACAAACGTTTGTAAAACAAAAAGTGAACCATCAAACAGAAGGGGACTCTGCTTCTCATTACTTCGATGATAAAGCTCATAGAGATACTTTGCCAGTGAAAATGATTCCAATGTTTCAAATGAAAATGCTTGACAGACAGTAAAAATCACAAGAGTTGACTAGAAGAATCAGAAGTACATTGAACCTCTACCAGAGTCTGGGGTTGTGAGATGAAGATGGACAGGAGGAAGACCAGCAACAATGAAACTAGTGAATGCATTTCAGACTGTAGAACATCACCAACATATGTGAAATTTGGCTTTATAAGAAAAAGTGACTGAGAAAGATTGGAATATTGCTTACTTCATTAAACTTGTGGGGGGACTGAAATGCATTTACCCAACTTCTTATCATTAATGTTTGGAAAGACACTTAAAGAAAAGAAAAAGAAAAATTAACTGTAAGTAAACCATTTTTTTCTTCTTAACAGTATCTGTATAAAGCATTTAATGATATAAATTGCATGTTATATAGTAAATCATTTACATTGATTATATGTGATAAAGACACTAAAGTAAACAAGTACTTTTTTCTTTTTTCATTTTTAAGAAAGGTAGTCATTATAATCTAAAAAGAGAGGAAAGTCTGAAAAAACATGTTTAAGTTAATAGACTGTATGTAATCTTGGGCTATAGAACTAGGGATGGGTTATCAAAGTGCACTGATATATGCAATGCACTGATTATAATATGTGTGGAACTGAGATGTTTTCTTTTACTTTTGTATAGGTGAGTTTTTGGATTAATGCCTTTGGCTTAATCTAATAATTATTTTTTTTTGTGCAAGGAAATGGATGTGAAAAATAAGAGACCACTGTGAATGTAATTGTTTTCCTTTAGTAAATAAATGTTCAGTGTAAGTTGAGAAGTCTGCAGCTGAGGGCAGCTGTATATTATGTTCTTATATTTCCATTGAGGCAAGCTGACTATAGGTCAAGGCAATAAATTGAGAGGTCTAGGCATTGTTTTATGAGAGAAATGTAAAATTAAAAGGTGCTAAGGCAAGCAGCTTAGTATAAAATAAAGTTAAAATTGTTGAAAGTCAGTAAGAGATAGCTTTTTCTGGCACCTAAATACTTCAATGCTTTTATTAGAACATTGTATAATTTAGTTTTATTTCAAGATAGCTAATGGACCTTTTCTTAAGGCTAAAAGTTAATGTTTTCTGAAAATATTAAAATGTGTTTTTCACATCTGGGAGGATAACAAAGAAAATATGAGAACAGACAGTAACTAATGTAAATAGGAACATATGCTGCAACATGTGCCTTATTATGGATAACCTTGCTTTTAGGTTTGATAGTGCATGTAGATGCAATTGTTGATTTGGGACAATTGTTTCTATAAGGAAAGTTAAACTTGATTATTTGAAGATGTACATAGTTCTGTGTGTTTGTTTTGTTTTAATATGTTCTTTTTTCAGGGTTTTCATTAAAATTGAAGGCTTGTAAAATCTAACATAGGTTCAAATGGAGATGACAAGAAACAGCATAAAGGATCAACCTGCCAAACTGCAATGGGTGTATGTAACACAAAAGTTGGAAATAGACACTAACAAAATCTGTCATATATAATATGTGGGGATAGTAACTTCTTGTTATAATGACTGCACTATCCATATTATTCTGAAACATGAATGGCCTTACAGTTTTTATTTTATTATATTTTATTTTACATTTGTTAACTGGGTTAGTCCAGCTGTGGGTTTAGCTTGTTTTCAGTAGAGACCCAAGGAGAAAAGCTCCGCAGTCAGTATTTACATTTTACTTACAGTCAGTAAGACATTTTCATTTGCAGCTAAACAAATAGTTAGAGAGATAACATTTACAATAAAACAGTTGTGTACAATGTCAGAAATCATACTGCCAAAAAATAATTTACAATAAATCATACAGAAAGCAGTTGGGTACAATGTCAGAAATCATACCACAAAAACTTAGGTACAATGTCATGAAAGGAATACAGTGTTCATAATTCCTAAGTGGTTATATACAGTATAGGTACAGAAGGAGTAGTAAGGGGATGAAGTGATTAAGCAAAAAGACAGAGGGTAGATGTTTATTAAGCTAAACAGTGGAAGAGAATGGAGGGATGAGCGACAGAAGCTAAGGTTGGGTAGTTTCAGGGAGGGTGACTACAGTGGCATGGCCATTTATTTATTCAGTATCTTAGAGTGGCTAGTTTGAAATGCTTGATTTGGTCAAAGGACCTAATTTCTAGGGGTAGTTGGTTCCAAGTTGCAGCAGGGTTATAGTTATAGAGTAAACACCCTCTTTTGGTTTTGGGTTTATAGATCTGTAGGAGGTCCTGGTCTGAGCTACGTAGTGTCCTGGTTGGGAAATATTTAGATATAATAGATAGAAGGCTAGGGCAGAAAGATGGTAGGTAGAGGATGGAGTGGATAATTAGCAGCTGATGTAGTAGCAGCAAATGAAGGAATTCGAGCCAGTCCAATTGTTTAAGAGATAGGCAATGGTGTGACTTGTAGGTTTGGTTTGCATTAAATCTAGCAACCTTATTATAGGTAGTTTCAAGTCTGGTTATGAGTGTGGTATTAAGATTTGTGTATGTCACAGCTATAGAGAAGGATGGGAAGAAGAAATGCAGGGGAGAGAGTTATTCTGGCTGTATTGGTTAAATGTCTCTTGTTATGATAATGGAGTCCAAGTTTCTGGTGAGTCTTTTTGATAGAGGTAGTGACTTGGAGATCAAATTTAAGCTGATCATCTATTATGACTCCTAGCAGTTTAGTGCTAGGTTCAGCAGTAATGATAGTGCTATTGCTAGATAGGATGGAAAATATAGTTTTGAGATTGATAAGTTTTTTTGGGGAGGAAGAGTAGGAGCTTAGTTTTCTTAGGGTTGAGAATTAATTTGTTATCACAAAGCCATGTCTCTGTGGTGTTGAATGATGCCTGAGTAGTAGAGCGGAGCTCAGATGGATTGTCAGCAATGGTGATGACTGTTGAATCATCAGCATATTGTACAAGTGTAGAGTTGGGATAGGAAGTGTAAAGAAGGTTGGTGAAAATATTGAAGAGCAGTGGCCCAAGTATGGATCCTTAGGGGACACCCGTTGGGACACTTAGGGAGGGATAAGGCAGAGTGCCATTAACAGCTTGCTGGCAGTTAAAGAGATAGTTAGAAAACCTGGATATGGTGGGAGGAGAGAATCTTAAGTGAGAAAGTTTGTCTAGGAGGAGGGGATGGGAGATAGAGTCAAAGGCTTTGGACAGGTCGAGGAACAGACATTAAACTAGTTTATTGTTATCATAGGCCAGTGATACAGTATTGAAGAAAGATATTAGTGCAGTTGTAGTACTGTGTTTAGGACAAAATCCATGTTGTGTGTGTGTTAGAAGGTTCTGTTGGAGAAGGTACTGCATTATCTGCTTGTGAATGTATTTCTCAAGAATCTTGGAGAGGGGAGACAGTATAGCAATTGGTCTGAAGTTAGATATGTCAGAAGAATTACCTCCTTTATGTATGGGTAATGTGTAGAATGTTTTCCATATTGCTGGAACATATGATTCAGAGATAGATCGGTTGATCAGGATGGATACTGGATAGGCTAGAGGTTCAGCAGCAATCTGTAGGAAGTAAGAAGGTAGATTATCATCTGAGGGGGAGCAGGGTTTGAATTTAGAGAGTAGAGATTTAATATAGTTAGTTGAGACAGATGTAAGGGAAAAAGAGTTAGAAGGATAAGGAGGGGAAGTTGAGAATGTGGGGTTATTAGTATTTTTTCTAGTGGGGAGGTCATTAATTATGGCAGTTATTGAGTTAATAAAATGATTGTTAAATGCAGTGGCAGTTTCTTCAGAAGTTTTATTCGGGCATGGGTTAGGAGGGGAAGGGTTTCCTGGATGCAGTATATGACTGATTGAGTTCCAGAATTTTTTAAGGTCAGATTTTAGGGTAGTGGGAGGATTTGTATAGAAGGTGATCTTGTCTTTGTTGACAATTTTCTTTATTTGATTCCTGAGTTTTTTATAGGTCTGTAGGAGAGAAGGGATCTTAGTTTTAGTCCATAATTTCCATATCCTGCCCTTTTTTCATCAAGGCTCTAGTAGATTTGGTCAGCCAAGGAGTGGTATTAGTTTTAATTCTGATTGTACAGAAAGGAGCAAAGGAGTTGAGGATGTTTAGAAAGGTAGATTTGAAAGCATGGACAGCCTCATCTAAGGGGCGTGTTGTGAGATGGGACCAGTTAATTCTGAAAGTTGGTCAATGAAAGGGTCTGGACTAAAAGATGAGATTTTGCGGGAAGAGATAAACCTCAAAGGTCTGGTGAAATGGGGAGTGTGTCTAGTTACTGTGATAGGACAGTGGTCACTAAGGGAATTTAGTAGAGAGTGAGGGTTGTGGTAATTTTGCAGGTGAGACACCAAAATCCAGTCCAGAAGAGACTGAGGCAGGTGTGACTTGCTAACATAGGTAGAGGAAGTGATTATCTGCTCAAATCCATGTAAGTTGATACAAGAGGTAGTATGGGGAGTTTGAATTGTAAGCCAATCTATGTTTACATCCCATAGAATGATGGTTTAATTGTGCATGGTCTGTGAGAGGTGGGGTAGGATGTTCCTGAGTATGCTAAGATTGTCTGCCGGGGGGATATAAATTGCTACAACAGTTATGGTTAAGTTTAACATTGGTAAGTAGGAGTTCAGCTGTAGAGAAAGTGGTTAGATGGAGATTTGGCCTAGTTACTGAGAGGTGGTCAGGGTAGAGTATAGCTACCCCTCCTCATCTTTTCTTTTGTCTGTCAAGTCTGAGGCTGTTATAGCCAGGTGGAGTAATTTCACTATTTTGATTATATAGTTTCAGCCAGGTTTCAGTTAGGGTGACTATGTCAGGGGTATAGTTAGCTAACCAGGCATGGAAGTCCTGAACTTTATTTACCACATCCTGAGGTTGATAGAGCAGAAATATACTTTCTTTTTTAAGGGTGTGAGGTTAGTAGATGCTTGTACAAGAGGATGATTATTCAAGGTAGATTGGGAGGGACCTGGGTTAGGATGGATGTCTCCTGATAGACGTAGTGGTTTGAAGGAGAGGAATTGCTTAAATGGGGAGACATTTCTTTTCTGCTTAGAGGTGGTTGGGAGTGGGGGAGATAATTTTATTTTAGGAAGGAGAGTGGTATAGTTTGGGATAGAAAGACCGGTTTGCAGAGGAGCCTGGGGTTTAGTATTTGGATGTAGAGTACAATTTGTTGGTTAAGCAGGGTGGGGTAGATGTGTGTGATAGGAAGTGAGGAGATATAAGAAGCAGAGTACAGGAATCAGGAGTAAAGCTTGTGGTTTGAAAAGCATGATGTAAAGGTAGAGTATGAGTAGACAGTGGGAAGATGAGGTGAGTGATAAGTAGTAGTGTGTGGGAAAGTACTATATCGAAAGAGGCATGTCAGTAAGGAAGTAGTTGGGAGGGGCAGGGGAGGGGTTGGAAGAGGTGTGGTTAAGGTGGATAAGTATAAAGGAAATGATATGAAGTGTGTGGGAATGGGGGTAGGAGAGGAGTGAGGTGAGCCCGGGTGTAGCGAGGGTGAATTGAGCGGAGCCCTACCAATTAGAAAAAACTATTAGTCAGCCCTTTGCCAGATTGGTTCAGGATTACTTAAAGAAAATGGCATGTTTTGCTTATCTGCAAGGAGTTAGCTATGTAGTATTTTATAGGGGTAGTGAGATATCTAAAGTGTAGTTGGGGTGTAGGGTCTGTATAGGGCATCAGGTTCCCATGGTACTGTGCTCACACTGGTAACAGAATACCTCTATTCCAGGGAGGAAATAGGGTAAATGTATTTAGCTAGGACTTAAATTTATTATTTGCACTTAAACATTGGAGTAGTTAGTCATACTTTCTTTCCAGTCTCCAGAGGTAAGCTTTTCAGGAAATAGGAAGGTCAGATTCCTGTAAATAGCCAATAAATGTTAAGCCTTGGTCTGGGAGTCAAATAATGGGTCCAGAAACAGGGGAGAGAGCTAGGGGAAACAAAAATACAGAGAATTTAGTAGGGTAATTTAGGTAGAAGAGACAGAATTTCAATGATTCATTCACTTAGAATCCCAAGTTAAACAGTAGTTAGCATCATATACACTATTAACACATGCTTCTTGATAAGTATCAGGCACTAGGCTTAGCTGAAATGATAACAGTGTTTAATCAACAAGTATTGGTAGAAAACAACAGGAATTAGTTACAATCTGCACAGAGACATTGCCCACAGAAGCGTGCTCATAACTGAACGTTAATGTAACATTGTACAGACCTAACTCTGTATCTCCATGTTCTAAGCACTAGAGGTCATTAACACAGCTTCAAAACAGAGTGGGAGCTTTAATTTAACATTGTACAGACCTAACTCTGTATCTCCATGTTCTAAGCACTAGAGGTCATTAACACAGCTTCAAAACAGAGTGGGAGCTTTAATTTAACATTGTACAGACCTAGGTCTGTATCTCTGTGTTTTAAGCACTAAGGATCCTTAACACAGCTTCTAAAACAGAGTGGGAGCTCTAATTTAACCTTATACAGACTTAGCTCTGTATCTCCATGTTTTAGGTACTAAAGACCCTTAACACAGGTTCTAAAACAGAGCACAAATGCATTTAACAGTGCAGTTGCTCCGCTTTCTTTAGGATGGGGCAAAGCAAACATACGCATGCTCTTTACAAGCACTATTACAGATTCAGGTTCAAGGACAGGGCTCTAATGCATTAGTCAGCCCAGTAGTTCCACTTCTTTAAGCACAGTGGCTGAGCCGCAAGTGGAGAGTTTTAACGGAGCCCTTACTACAATAAGTGTACAGCCTAACAACCCTGTAGGTACTAATACTTCAATAGCACTACCTTAAACAGATAATTCACCATATTGTAACCACGGAGGCAGAGAATTTAATATTAAAGCACCGCAAAAAACACTTACAACAATACACAAATGCAGTATGTCTACAGGGCTAACTAGGGAAACATAGCAGGATTGTTCTGCTGACTCAATTAATGCTACAACACCTTATATTTCCTTTTAACAGTTAGAGATACCCAAGGTATAACACTGATAAAGTTGTAAACACGGATGTTATCAAGAGTGCTAACAGTACAAGAGTTCATCTGCAATTCAAATACTCTGAGCCGAGAACTGCAATAACAACATTTATAACACTAAAGACTACAGATTAAACTCGATTATAAGCAGTAGTAAAACATTACATTTATGTAGACATTTGTTTGAAGAGTACCTGGTGAGCACAATAGCCATGAAGACGTTGTTGGCGTATTGTGAGTGGAGGGGATAGATAGGTGGAATTTCAAAGATGGTGCCTCTTGTTGCAGGAAGCCAATAACACCTAGGGCCAGATGTGATAGGTGTAGAGGGGGGCGTGTCTACACATACCAAGTACCTGCTGAATCTGAATAAAACTATCAGTCATTGGGATACATCAGGAAATGCAGAGTGCAAATAGCAAGAGTACATGACACACATTTGGAAAGAAATGAGCATGTGAATTTGATAAAGAAAGGATTTCAGGGTGGATATTCATCAGAATATCAGAGGCAAAGAAAAAGGGGTGCACTTATACTAATTTCTAGTGGAGCTCCAATAGCAATAAAGAGGCAAAGGATAGTAATGGTGGATTTGTGGTAGTAAGGGGCTACTGGCAAGCGAGGAGGATTTCACTGGTATGTATTTATATTACATCTATTTTGGGAGAAATAATCAGCTTTAAATGGGGAATGTTACTTATATGTGGGGACTAGAACTATTTGCAAAAGTAAGGATGTATCTGGGGGACCTAGAAGGGAAAATATAACAAAAGAGAGTAAATTTTTAAAGGAATTTATTAAAATATTTGATATGCAAGAAGTGAATTAAGTAGTAAGAAATTGAAGAGACTTTACCAATTATTCTCCAAGGTCCAATAACTGGGCTAGACTAGACATAAATTATATCTCACTGGAACAAGTGCATTTAATTGAAAGCTTCAACATACATCCAATAATTATTTCAAACCATGCTCCAATAATCTACTCCAACAAAAGCAGCAAGCAAATAACTCCAAAAATCCAAAAAGTAAACAAAACCTGTGTCAGAACAAAGAAATTTATTATAATCCAAGCCAATAGTAAGCACTTTCGTCTCTTATGCAGCAGACTTCTTCAGACTATGGCTTTACCATAAAGAACATATGCTTTAAATACTGCAGTAATTAACATTTTAAAACACCATTTAACATTTAAAAGCACAGTGACATAAAAATGCACAGTAACCATGCATACATTAATGCTTCAACCCCTTTCTTTTTAAATACATTACAAACTCTTCCCTGTTATTTAAACCTGGAGGGAAACAAGCATTTAGTTTAACTTGCCAACAATATTCTAGCCAACCTAGTTCTTCTTCAACATTTACTGACTTCGTATTTTGATGCACAGTGTCCAAAACTGTACATTTAAAATTAATTTTACATTTCTTATCAGCATAATGTTTGTTCATAGCATTTTTTGTCTCTCCATTACTAATAGCATAATTATGTTCATAAATTCTTTTGTATAGTTCTTTCTTTGTTCTTCCCACATAAAATGATCTACATTCTGACCACATCAATAAATAAATAACATTTTTTGATTTACAAGTAAACCTCCCTGGGACATGGAGTACTGTTTTCCCCACTAATAATTTACTACTATCAGTAAATAAATATTGGCAATAGTTACAATTATAACATTTAACCATCCTTTTTCTTACCTCAGCTTCTTTAACTTTATTTAGTTTACTTTGAAAAAGATCTTTAAAGTTTCTAGCCCTTTTCTGTACAAACTTGGGTTCATTCCCTTTTTTCTCCATAATTTCTCTATTTCCTTTTAAAATTCCCCAGTTTCTCCTCACTATATTCTTTATAGTGTTCGAATCTGTACTGTTTTGTATTGCTAATGCTGTACTATAATTTTTATGTGTTTTATCACCAAAATTCATATTGACATTATTTCCAATATTATTCCTCTTAATTCATCAGTGAACACCCTTTGTACTTTATCTTGAGGATATCCTCTTATTTCCATCCTTTTACAAAAATGTAAAGCTTCGAGCTCAAACAATTCACCATCTTTAGTTAAATTACTAATCCTTTTAAGCTGTCCCTTAACAATATTAACTTTAGTTCTTTTAGGATGCATACTAGAATAATGCAAATACATATTATTTTGAAAATATTTCTTATAAATCTTAGAAATTAATTTATTATCATATTTATATATTGTCAGATCTAAAAAAATTATTTTATCTGCATTATAACTATATGTAAATTTTATATAGGAACAAACATTATTAATGTAATTAAAATAACTATTTAGCTCATTAATAGTACCATCCCACACTACAAGGACATCGTCAATAAATCTTAACATCTTGACTATATGTTTACTATGTTCACTTTCTAAAATATTGGCTATTTCCCAACCTTGCATAAACACATTAGCATAACTAGGGGCTAGAGCAGCACCCATAGCAACACCATTTGTTTGGACATGTATTTAATCATAAAACTCTAAATAATTATGTCTCAAAACTAAATCAATCATCTCCATTGATATCCCTACTGTACTTGGGGAGAACACCATAGATTCTAATAGTTCTACTCTTACTGTCTCCATTCCTTCTTTATTTGGAATCATGGTATACAAAGAATTGATATCTAATGTAACCAGTATATGCGAATCAGACACCTGAATCTCTTCCAGTTTTTTTTATACAGTCATAACTATCTTTTATATAAGTCTTACCCCTTGGTACTACCCTCTGTAAATGCTTGTCAACAAACACTGACATCCCTTCAGTTTTGCTATTTCTACTCACCACTAAGAGTCTTAATATTGAGGAATCTAGGTTTTTATGGATCTTTGGAATACCAAAGATCCTACTTATTTTTGGGTTGTTATTAGATTTCTTTTAGTTTTATCATCAGTTCTTCCTGTGTAGAACCATTCTTCCACACAGGAATCAATTAATGATAATCCCTTTCTGACTTCTGACATATTCACAGGTCTATAAAAGTTTGTGTCAGACAACATTTCTTTCATTTTATTTAAATATACATTTCTATCCATCAATACCATAGAACCACCCTTGTCAGCTTTAAAAATTGAAGCATCTTCATTTTTGACTAAAGCATCTAAACATTCCTTTTCTTTTTTTTGTTAGATTATAATATCTAAAATTCGTATCATCTAACATTTCAAGCATCTGAAATTCACATACATTAAGGAACATTTCTAATTCGTTGATTAATGGTGGATTATAGCAACTTGGTTTATACATTTCACAATTACCTTGCATTTGTGCACCAAGTAAAATGCTCAAATTTAATTTCCTCACATAGTCTCTAATTTCGTTGATCATCACCAATTTATTTGCTCTTTGCACTGGAGCAAAATTCCACCCTTTACTTAACACACAACAACCTCCATAAGACAGTTTTTTTACTGGATAAATTAATAATTTTGAAATTTACAGTACCTAAGTCTTCCAGTATTGTTGTTTCCTGTTCCAGTTTTTCCCTGGACCCTTTCTGCCATACCAGTTTTTTTGTGGCCGTTGCTGCTGTTTATTCGAATAATTAAATTTATCATTGCTTCCATCTGCCATCACTTGAGCCCACGATCTCGCTTGATTGTCAATTCTTTGATACACATCAATACCTTGATTATTTTCCGCTATTACATTTCCTTTTTGCTGAGGTTCCATTACTGTCGGTTTGGTTTTGTTGGCCTCCTTTGTTTTTGGTCTAACTGCTTGTTTCATTGCTTTAATTCCTTGCCCAACTCTGGGTTCCATTCTTTCATTCACAGTGGTTGTCTTTGAAGTTTCAGCCACATTGGTTTTATTATTTAGTCTTTCAGACCTTCTTAAAACATTTATCTCATCCTCTATTACTGCACCATCTCCATAGGATTCTTTCATACCACTATTACTTTGTAGCTTCAGCCCATACCCTGCTGCCACACCCCCAGCGTATTCATTCCAGTCTCTGAAAAATTTCTTAGTTTTTCTCTGGCACAGCTCTTCATTGAGTTTGAGTAAATTCTCTTGTATAATACTCATCCTGCTGTTAAAATTCTTTAAGGAAGTATTGTCTTTTAACACGCTGAAGTTAGTTTACACTTTAGCAGTTAAATAACTGATTTTAATGTTATTAGTTTCACTAATCAATTCCATGTACTGAAGCCCCACCTTTTGATTAATTTCAAGCCATTTCTCTGTGAGAACCTTAGGCAAATCTCTATCTGCTAGTAGATTTTTAATTCTTAGCCCTTTCGGCACTTGTTTTGCTTTCAAACAATTCTCAAAGAATAAATTGTCCCACTGAAGACGTTTCAATGTAGAGAAATCTTTTTCTAAAAGATGAAAACATTCCTGAATATTAAAAGAAGAGTTTGTTGTTCCTCCACACAAAACACTTCCTTCCACATTGAAAGGATTAACAGGAGGAGCTAAACAACCATTTAAAATCTCTTCTTCACAATTACTACTGAAACCAGCTCTGCGATAGTTTCTCATGAGCGGGTTTACTGTCCCTTCTTCATTTACAATAAACAAACCACTTGGGGTATCGTTTAACACACAGCTTGCTGATACAGCTGCAAAGCTCATTCCTGGAACAGTACTATTCTCCATAACTGACACACTGCAACAATCTCAAACACTCAAATAAAACCAGCAAGCAAATAACTCCAAAAATCCAAAAAGTAAACAAAAGCTGTGTCAGTACGAAGAAATTTATTATAATCCAAGCCAATAGTAAGCGCTTTCGTCTCTTATGCAAGAGACTTCTTCAGACTACGGCTTTACCATAAAAAACATATGCTTTAAATACTACATTAATTAACATTTTAAAATACCATTTAACATTTAAAAGCACAGTGACATAAAAATACACAGTAACCATGCATACATTAATGCTTCAACCCCTTTTGTTTAAATACATTACAAACTCTTCCCTGTTATTTAAACCTGGAGGGAAACAAGCATTTAGTTTAACTTGCCAACAATATTCTAGCCAACCTAGTTCTTCTTCAACATTTACTGACTTCATATTTTGATGCACAGTGTCCAAAACTGTACATTTAAAATTAATTTTACATTTCTTATCAACATAATGTTTGCTCATAGCATTTTCTGTATCTCCATTACTAATAGCATAATTATGTTCATAAATTCTTTTGTATAGTTCTCTCTTTGTTCTTCCCACATAAAATGATCTACATTCTGAACACATCGATAAATAAATAACATTTTTTGATTTACAAGTAAACCTCCCTGGGACTTGGACTACTGTTTTCCCCACTAATAATTCACTGCTATCAGTAAATAAATATTGGCAATAGTTACAATTATAACATTTAACCATCTGTTTTCTTACCTCAGCTTCTTGAATTTCTAGTGGAGCTCCAATAGCGATAAAGAGGCAAAGAATAGTAATGGTGGATTTGTGGTAGTAAGGGGCTACTGGCAAGCGAGGAGGATTTCACTGGCATGTATTTATATTACACCTATTTTGGGAGAAATAATCAGTTTTGTATGGGGAATGTTACTTATATGTGGGGACTAGAACTATTTGTAAAAGTAAGGATGTATCTGGGGGACCTAGAAGGGAAAATATAACAAAAGAGAGTAAATTTTTAAAGGAATTTATTAAAATATTTGATATGCAAGAAGTGAATTAAGTAGTAAGAAATTGAAGAGAATTTACCTATTATTCTCCAAGGTATAATAACTGGGCTAGACTAGACATAAATTATATCTCACTGGAACAAGTGCATTTAATTGAAAGTTTCAACATACATCCAATAATTATTTCAAACCATGCTCCAATAATGACTAAAATAAAAATGCAGGGTGAAGAAGTAAAAATGAGTCAATGATATTTCTCTACCTACCTGTACAAAAGAGAAAATTTAATGAATGGGTAGTGGAAATTATTCAAGCGTTATTAGGGGAGATAGGATTTTTTCAGGCACTAGAGCTATTAAGTGGAATAAAATAAAAGTAGAATTTGAAATGGGGTAAAAAAATAAAAGAAAAAGAAATATGGTTAAGAAGTAAAAAACATTATTAGGAGGGTCTGACAAAGGCTAATGCGTTGAAGAATAAGGGGAATCTCACAGAAAATGAACAGCTGTAAATGCAGAGTGCTAAAGAGAAAATAAGGGAGCATCTAGATAGTATGCATGAGTTTAGAAATATTGTGCTTAAGCAACAGTTTATTGACAATAACTCCAGACCACATACATTTTTAGCCCAAGGACTTAGGCATTAGAGAGTAGAAAGGACTGTTGCCAAACTTAGGAAGTCTGTAACAAAAATAAATAAATAACTAACCAGAGATCTTGTGGAAGTATTAGAGATATGTTGGAAATTTTATGAAAAGTTGTATAAGGAAATCAAGAAAAAGCACAAATGGAAATATTTAAGGAAGATGTAAGTATGTTAAGGTTAGATGTAGATGACACTCAACAATTATCCATTAAGACTGGAGGAGATGAGATAAAAACAGTGACATATAATCAGTATGCAGGTAAGTCTGTAGGAATATATGGTATTTCTGTGGAAGTTTGAAGCTTGGAGGAAGAAAATGATAAAGATCTGGAAGGTTCTGTTTAACAGTATTTTAAAAGAAGAGGAAGTACCAACATCCTGGAAGAAAGCTGTGGTGCCTGTGGTACCTAAATACAGTACACACCCATCACACCTGGCCTCATATAGTGGCATTTCAATTTTAAACCATGATTTTAAAAGATCTATATCTATAATAACTAAATGAATGGCAAAGGTGTTGCCATAATTGATAGATAGGGATCAATGTGTTTTTGAGGAGTGGAGGCAAACCATTGACAACATTGAAAGAGCAATGATGATCCAGGGGGAAGCAGAATATAATAAAATGCCACTTTTGTTGGTGGGTCTTGATGAAGAGCAAGTATTTGACAGAGTAAGCTGGGACTTTATTAGTAGGGCAATGGAAACATTTGCATTCTCTGATACAACAATAAAGTTAATTAGGACAATGCATATGTATATGGTCGCTGTTCAGTTTTTCAAATGTTTATTTAGCAGAAGAATGGATTCTTTTGGTTGTTAAATCAAATCTTTGATCAATAAAAATATGTGCTGGTGTGGATGTAGCAATCACTGTACACTATGGCTTACAAATTTGCTCTTTCCCTCACTGTTATTGATCTCAGAACAAGTCTATTTAACATTGTGGGGGTGTAGTGTTCAGGAGGGTTTGCCAAACTGCAAAAATATTTTGTTCCGTGTTTTTTTTCTTTTGCTTTATTTAGATTTATGGGTTTGATTTTGAGATTATTGTTTAGTGACCAAGTGTTTTTGTTTTGAATTCTATTGTTCTGTCATCTTTTTTTCAATATTTTACATTACAGGTCTTTGTGTATTGGGAGAATTATAAGGGCATACTGTTGAACTGAAATTAATATAGATTCAATGCTTTGGTTTTAATATAGCAAATTTAAATTACTTCTATAATCAATGCAACAGCAGACACCTATATCTGTATGTCTAAATACACACACACACACACACACACACATATATATATATATATATATATATATATATATATATATATATATTTATATGGATTCACTTTAGAACATCAAAAGCCCATTACATTGAAATTCAAAACATTGAGACCAAAATCTTGAAAATTTGAAACACTGAAAACTCAAAGCATGGAATGCCATAACATTGAAAAAAAACATAGGAAATCAATGTGTACTATATTCCAGCACAACTACAGACAGAAACAAATAAAAAAACAAACCATATTACACTTCTTCAAATATAAGCCCCGATGTGGGGGGCTGTGCCCCCGGAACACACCTCTTGCTACATAAATATATCAACTCCGAGATCACAATACACTACACTAAGATGTGTTATATTGTAGTATAGCAAGTAAGAAGGGTCTTGACTGAGGTTACCGATGAAACTCTGGTAAGTATCAGAGAGATATATAGTATATAATATAGTAGTGTGTAATGTTTTAACAGTGAAGAAGTTTTTCTAAGAGAAGGCTGAGGATAGTTTTTACAATTTAAACAAGCAGTCATGAAGCTCAGAATGGTATGTTTGCCCTTTTGTTCTGTGCAGTGCGATCTCAGAGTTGATATATTTCAGTAGCAGGGGTATGGGGGTGCAGGGGGGCTTGCCCCCCCATTTATATTTGGAGGAGTGTAATATGGTTTGTTATTTATTTATTTATTTATTTATTTTATTTTACATTTGTTTTATTTTACATTTGTTGACCGGGATTATCCGTCTGGATACATGTCCATTTTCAGTGGAGGCCCGGGGAGAAAAGCTCCACATTGACAGTAATTTACATTCATATAAACAGAGTATATAATACTTCTTTTGATAATTAATACATGAGGTACAGAGTAACATACGATTGTATACAATTAAGATTTAGAAGGAAAAAATGTCAGAGCAATGCTAGATGCAGAGAAAGAGCCTTGAGGAATTCCTATGGAGAAGTAGAGGTTGCGGAGGGTAATGGGTTTAGTCTGGTTTGGAACATTGACAGAGCCACTGGTTTTTAAAGTGCAGGGATAGACTTTTCTTGAATTTGGATAGAGAGGTGATAGTGGTGAGTTGAGGAGGAAGGGAATTCCATATTTTACCAATGGAATTTGCAAACAGCGAGTCACCTCCAAAATTACAGGATTTGACCGTTTGAGCAAGTCGCCTATTTGCTGAGCGCAGACTAGTTAGGTTTAAGTATGGGGTGATTAAATTACGCAGCGCAGGAATGGTGTCAGGTTGAGTGAGAATTTTAAAAGCTACTATTAGTTGGGTCTGCTGGAGTAGGTTTGGTAGTTCAACCCAGCCAAGGTTATGCAGGTTGATACAGTGATGGGTTTTGTAAGGCATGCCAGTAACAAATCTAGCAATATGATTATAGCAACCTGAGAGTTTGTTTAGGTCTGATTTGTACAGGTTGGTGAGTATGGGGGAGGCATAAAGGAGGGAGGAGAGGAGATGAGACCGGGCTGTGGCCTCTCTTGCCTTGGGAGTTAGAAAGGATCTTATTCTATAAAGAGACCCCAATTTCTTATTGACTGTTTTAATAGTTTGGTTGATGTGAAGGTCGAATCTGAGTTTGTTGTCTATGGTAACACCTAGTAATTTGGAGTTTGATTCTGGGGATATAGTAGTGCCATTTTTGGATTGAACAGAAAAGAGTATAGGGGAAGGTTTATGGGTAGGATGGAAGAGTAATAGTTTGGTTTTTTTAGGGTTAAGGATCAAATGGCGACCTAACAACAAGTCTTCAACTGCAATCAGACAGTCTTGGGTTTTGGATAGTAGCTTAGATGGTGACTTGTCCGAGTTGATTAGTGTTGAGTCGTCTGCATATTGAATGCAGGAGGTCTTGGGGATGACTGTGTGAAGGTCGTTAATGAAAATAGAAAAGAGTAGAGGTCCCAGTATGGAGCCTTGGGGGACCCCTGTGGAATTAGGTAAGAGGGGCGAGAGCTTGTTTTGCCAGAGTACAGCTTGATTCCTATCGGAGAGATGGGCATGAAACCAATTAAGCGTTGTGTTATCTAGATCGAAAGTTTTTAGAGTGTTGTGAAGTAGTTGATGGTTGACCATATCAAAGGCCTTTGATAGGTCCAGAAAGAGAGAAGATGACATGTTTTTGTTGTTCTTATTATGGTTTATAGTGTCGGTGAAAGAGAGGAGGGCGGTGGTAGTGCTGTGTTTGGGCCTGAAACCATGTTGTGAAGTAGTTAGAAGCTTGCTCTGGGTTAGGTAGTGTACAAGTTGTTTGTGTATACATTTTTCCATGATTTTAGCAAGCGGTGACAATATGGCTATTGGCCTGTAGTTGGATAGATCAGTGGATGCCCCTCCTTTGTGGAGAGGGATAACGTGGGAGATTTTCCAAATTGAGGGGATAGTAGATTCCGTTATGGTGTGGTTGATTAGGATGGAGATGGGGTAGGCTATGACATCTGCAGCTTTTTGTAGATAATCAGCTGGTAGAAGGTCGGCAGCAATGGTAGTAGGTTTTAGTTTCTTCAGTAGGGATCTAATGAAGGAAGTGGAAACAGGTTGTAGGTGGAAGGAGGGCTCAGACTTCAGGGTCGAACTTGTGGTAGAGGGATTGGTGGGAGGTTGTTGGGCAGCTAAGGATTTGATAACATTGATAAAGAAAGAGTTAAAGGTATTTGCCACTTCTTCAGGGCTTTTATCATTTAGGTTGGCTGGAGTTGGAGTGGTGGTCTTTCCTGGATGGAGAAGGTTGTTAATACCTGCCCAAAACTTTTGGGGATTATGTTGGTGTTTATCTTGCAGTTGGTGGTAATAGTTCTTTTTGTCTAGTGAAATGGATTTTTTTGTCATGTTTCTAAGTTGTTGGAAGTAAATTTGGTCTAGGGGAGCTTTGGAAGCACGCCATTTATCCCAGGCTTTGTTTCTAAGTTTGAGTTTGGATTTTGAGTCTTTTATTAGCCATGGAGCAGTCTGGTTTTTGACCTTGGTAGAACGTATGGGGGCATGGGAATTGAGTCTGTTTGTAAAGGAGGAGTTAAAGGTTGTTACGGCTTCATCAAGAGGGAGGTATTTAAGAATAGACCAGTTACATGATTGTAGCTCTAGTTGGAATTTAGAGAGGTCAAAATGTTTAGTGTTCCTGATTGTTCTGTACACTGGAAGCTTGCATCTCCCTGCTTTTTTTTTCTCTATGTAAGTGATGAGATGATCACTGAGTTCATTTGGGAGAGTCCCAGACTTGTACGCATGGGACGGATTGTTTATGAGTATCCAGTCTAGGATACTTTATTTGTTTCTGTATGTAGTTGTGCTGGCATATATTACATGTTGGTTTCCTATATTTTTTCAGTGTTATGGGATTCAATGTTTTGAGTTTTCAGTGTTTTGAATTTCCAAGATTTTGGTCTCAATGTTTTGAATTTCAGTTTTATGGGCTTTCCATGTTCTAAAGTGAATCTCTCTCTCTCTCTCTCTCTCTCTCTCTCTATATATATATATATATATGCACACACATACACACACACACACACACACACACACACACACACACACACACACACACACACACACACACACACACACACACAGACGCACACACATACACACACACACACACACACACACACACACACACACACACACACACACACACACACACTCATACACACACACACACACACATATATATGAGTTACAGTCAAGTAAACACATTTTGGATTGACTGAGTGCAAGGTAAAGTTTTGCAGGTAGTCATATCTGTAGCTGATGAAGTTCTGTGCAGATGAGGCCTAGCTGGTCAAAGTATGGGATGTGTAAGCAGTTGTAGTTCCTGCTGAAGTAACTCTTATGTAGCATTCTGTTTATTTATGCTGAACACTTTCAGCCACATCCACATAGTGGAATGAGGGCCTTTGTCTTATTGCTTTTTGGATCATACAGCTATACATATTACTTGGAAGAAGTTCCCAGAAATTACTTCTGAAGTAATATATATGACTAAGCTTGACAGATATTTGGTTGTCTTTAAACCAGTAAAATTTCAGACCTTGAGTTAGGGAAGACCATGAGACAGGGAAGTAAATATTGTGGGAATAAATAGCCAGGGAATTGTTATGGCTAGGCGTGTATAGGCTCTAGGGCCGATAGCCTAGTACCAACCTATGTACCTATGAACCTATGAGGGAAGCTGCCACAATATATTCCTCCTTCATGAAAGGAATCCCTTTAATAGTGTAAACTGTGGCCTAATAAAATCAGTGTGAGATATTCTTTTTTTCTTTATAGTCTTGCATAACCTTGCCAAAACTTCCATCTTAAAGCACAAAAGAAATCTCCATTAAAGAAATAAATTACCCTCCTACATTCCCCCAAACACTTTTGGAAAGAGGTTAACCTACTTATAGGAAGAAAACCTCCTCATGATACCCTGTCTAGAAATATCATTCAATGTGATACAGAAAAACATTCTACAGAAGATTTCCTAAAATAATTTTGCAATCTCCCGTCAATAAACTCTATACCTCCCACAGATCATGCACTGCACACCCCACCACCATTCATTCCCACTCTTTCACTTCAAATCTATACATCCCAAATAATTCTCTATTCTACTTGAAAATATTTTCACTGATGCCCCTCCTGGATCTGACAACATACAACCCTGGTTCATGTATCACTGCAGAGAGCATCTGTGTCCTTCTCTTACCCACATATATAATCTATGTCTCACACCAAAGATCATGTCACAGATTTGGAAAACTATTATAATTAACCCCACCTCCAAAGCAAACTAACAAAAAAGATACCTTGCACTTCCAGTATTCATTCTTCCAATTCTTGGCAAACGTCTTAAAATATAGTCTAAACCCAACTCTCCCTCTATTTTAAGCAGTAACACCTGTTCTCTTTCAAACAACATGAAGTCTGGCCTGGATAAAGTACTATAACAGCATTTTGGTCCCTAACTGATGACACCTTGCTAAACTCTGATAGTGGCCTCCTTACAGGTGCCCTATTTATAGACCTGATAAAGGCACTTCACCTCAATTATCACTATCTTCTCCAAAACAAACTAATTAAAATTGGTATCAGTCTAGCTACCGCTCCAAGGTTTAAAAACTTCCTCAATAACAAACACTTCAGTGTTAAAAATCAGATCCTACCAATCAGAGTCAGCACCTATTACCAAAGAAGTACCATAAGGATCCATTCTTACTTCCCTTCTCTCACCTATATTCATTAGCAAACTCCCTTGTGACCTCCACATCTCCCACTTATACTCTATGAAGATAACATGGTCATTTACCAGTCAGGTTACTCTCACACCAACATTCAATGCCAACTCTAGTCATACTTAGATTATCTCCATCAAAGGCTTGTAAACTAGACTTGTAAACTATCAACTACTTCTCAACCCCACCAACACCAAAACTTTACTTTTTGGAACTCCACAGAAAATTCACCAAGCACCTGACTCTTTAACTATATTTGACCTGCACAATCATTCCAAAGAAACAACCTATACCTTCAAATACCTAGAACTATGGCTTGATCAGTTGCTAATGTTCCACTTCCACATAGATAAAGTGAGAGCCAAAATAAACTCTTTCTTCCTCTGGGCCAAACAGATATCCCCTTTTCTGTCCCAACCAAAGCAGCCATTGGCAAAGGAGTTCTTCTTTCTCAACTTAAATATGGGCTCCCAATTTTTGTTTCTGCCTGCAAGAAAAACATTGGTACAGTCCACATGATCTCTAACAATATCTGCCACTTCATTACAAACTCACCTCTCAGTGAGTATCACTGTGCATCCCAAGAAAAAGGAAAATGGCTACCCAAAAAACAAAGATCTAACATATTTTTAGGATCCAAACTCCACAAACTACTCCAGCTCCACACATTTACTCTCCTTGTAGCTAGACTTCATGAAATAAAAATTCATCATATAAACTGAGACACTACTCACAAGCCACACCAAATGCCATTACTCCTAGAGCCAAACTCCACAAAACTGCACATGCTTTTTTCTCACAGGCATTTACTTTTTAGCAAGCTCTACCCATTGACATTAAGGAAATCAACACTTACTCAAATTCAGACTGCAACTCAAAAAGCCCTTCTTCATCCAAGCTAAATGCTCCTGTTTTAACACAGGACACATCTCCTTTCTGAGTCTCTTCTCCTCTGTCAAGATTCACTGAAGACTGAACCACTTTAGAAACTAATGTATGCATTGCACATAATTCTCTGCTTGATTGCACATTGCATTGTGCTTGTTCACTAGAATGTCTATGCACAGTTTTGTTGATGTAATTTGTCTGAAATACTCTGTTACTGCTTACATTTCTGTATTTTTTGGTTGTGAAATGTTTTGTATTTCATTGTGGCTGAAGCTGAAATTGGTTAGTATTGATCAGTACATTACCCCAGTAAACAACCATAAATAAGTAAATATTTGTCTCACTGAATGGCTGAGACAACTAGCAGAACAACTTCAATCTTTCAGCACCTATTTTAGTACTAATTATCCAGCAGATAATATTTCTTCCTTCCTCCTCCTGCATATGCTCAACTAGCCACCCTGTAGAAGTCTACATGTTTTTATTATAATTCAACATTGATTGAAGTATGAGCACTCAAACATAATAAAAACGTGCTGATTTAAGAATCTGTCTTTCGTGTGTCTAAGTCTGGTTTTGTCTAGACTGCTATGTCCTAGTTAAATGTTTGCTCACTAGGGCTCATGGTACTGCATTTAATTAATGAATATGTGTATATCGTATTACAAACTAAATCCGATTATGATTTGTTTTTCATGCTGTTTTTTGGAGGTTTGTGCACACCTGTATATTTAATTTACATAATACTGTTTTATTACAATTTCAGGTGTTATATTGGTACTGAATGTTCTCGTATACAGTGTTCTTTAAATTTCTTCATTTACTTGAGAGTGGGTAGGTTTCAACAGTTCTTGCTCATCTTTTGTACAACTTTTATAAAATGCTTGCAGTTTGACTGTTGTACACTGGTGTCACTCATCAGACACTTATTATTATAATCATTAATGAAATTACATGCAATTACATAAAGGTTTAATTATTATAATCATTAATGAAATTACATGCAATTACATAAAGGTTTAACTGCTGTTCATAGGTTCATAAGCTTATACTAGACTAACAACCACCGTGGTCTTTACAAATCTAGCTGTGCAGCCCAACAAGGTTTTGTCCCTGATCTACTTGGATGCCTATATGGTGGGGTATGTTAGGAAAGAGGTAGCTAAGGGTTATGTGGTGGGTTTGCTTGTTGGGGATTAACTTACTTAATGTTGAAGTCTGTCTACCAAGGACATGGGGGCAAAACTGGGAGTGAACTTGTAATTTTCCATCCAATGATCAAGGTTTTCTTTGAATGGAGTCAAGGATGAAAGGGTTATGTGGTGAGTATGTTAGTTGGGGATTAATTTACTTAATGTCGGACTTTGTCTAGGAGAGGCATTGGGGCTACACTGGGCTGAACTTGCAATGTCTTATCCAATGATCAAGGTTTTTTTTGAATAGGGTCATGGATAAACTATGCTTCATGTAGAGGGGGAGCTTATTCCATAGTGCAGGGATCCTTTGAGACACATATTGGTCTCTTCAGCATGTTCTATTTATGTTAAAGCCAATGTTTAGGTCCTTGGATCTAATGTTTCTGATGCTGTTTGTTTTGCAGATGTGCATAAGATCCATCCAAGCTTGATCTGAGGATACCTTATATGCTAGGCATAGATTGCTTCTCGGTAACCTGTAGGAGACTGAATACAGAGATAGGGTCTTAAGGTGATCAGTGTAGGATTGGGTATTCATACCCTGGATTCTTCTGGTGAGAAATATATGAGGGTATTCCATCTTTTGAAACTGACTGGTTAGGTACATGTCAAAGGGAGCATTGGTGGGTCTGATAAGGGCTGAGTAGAGTGGTATGATAACTTCCTTAGATCACCTCTTAGGTGTTTTTTGAATGTACATTGTATTTCTTATTTCTATTTAAATACCATGTTTCTCTTTTGTATCTGATTTATAAATGATAAACTGTAATTTTTAGTAAATTTCTGCTTCTTGGGGTCATTCTTGTCAGTGAATTGAATTTTAGTTC
>NC_056730.1:848813346-848913346 GCF_019279795.1 Protopterus annectens
GTGTTCTGTGCTGAATTTAATGCAAATAACATTAAGCAGCATTTTAATTTTGGAATAATAATTTATATTTTTAGAGTTTTCCTTGATTCCACTGGAAGAAAGTGACATATTTATGTGCTACTCTTAATTTACTGATTGTGCCATTTGTAATAGTTTCATATGTATTGCAAAAGTGTGTTGTTGATCATAGGTTATGCCTAGCTACTTTTGTACAATAACTCTAAACACCTTCCTGCATATTCCTTTATTGTCCCCCCTATGTCCTACCTTCTGCTTGCCTATGGTTTTCATTATTGCCCTATCACCCCTCTTTTCTCACATTTATTCAGGTCAAAAAATAGAATCTTAACCACAACAAAACTCACTGGAAATATTGTTGCTTACCACAAAAAAGACCAGCAGATACCTCTCAGAAAATTTTAATGCAGTAGCACACTAGATTTGATAGCACCCAATGAAGACAATATCACAATGTCACAGTTTTCAGGATTCACAACAGCAGCTCACAAACAGATCAGGTAACAATCTTCAAAATATAGAGCAGCAAAGGTTTAGCAGCAGCAAACAGTGGTAAAAAGGAGGGGGTCACAAACAGGTCAGGTAAAAGTCTTCAAAATGTACAACCACAAAGATATAGCAGCAGTAAACAGTGGTAAAAGAAATATAGAAATAAACACAAACACTTCTGAATGTTTAGCTCCACGGCTCTAAGCCTTTTTTACTTACAATCACATATCCCCTCCCTTATATACTATTTAGAACTCAATTTTTCACTTAACACACTCAATTATAATCTTAAAGGAAGCATTTCCAATGACATTCCCTATTCAACCCCCTAGGGGCCATAATATCAAGTTCCAAGATAAAAATAGATTCCATTTCCATAACTTACTTTTTATATCTAAATCATACATTTGTCTAACTTACCCCAAAACCGTGGCTTTTAAACCCTGCTCATTTTTCTCATGAAATTCCTTAAAATGTAATGCTACAGGTTTAGTTTCTCTATCCTTCTTTATATCCCTTACATGTTCTTTCAACCTTTCCTTAAAACTCCTTTTACTTTCTCCAATATATGCGTTATCACAAGGACATTTTAATCCATATACTATTCCTGTGCTGTCACAGGAATACACACCCTTACATACAAAACTTTTTGCATTCTTTTTATCAAAAGTCTGTACAATATACTGACAACAATTACATCTTCCACAGGGAAAGGTACCCCAACTTTGTATTTCCAAAGTCCTTTGTGAAGGGGCAGTTGAAATTTTCCATGCACTATAAAATCTTTCACACTTCTACCCCTCCAGTAAGAAAAAAATAGAAAATCATCAGTTTTAATTTTTAAGCTCTTACTCCTTGTCAAAATATCCCAATAATATTTAGTTAACTCCACCAAAGTATCTGAAAAAACAGTATACTTTGTTACAAAAAATAAATTTTGTTTTTTCTGATCATTACTTCTACCCATCATATTTTCACTAGATCTATTTTTATTGCCTTTTCTTTGCTGTATAACTTCAGTTTTGCTTCTCTCTGCAACAACTTTATTATAACCCCTCTCTACAAAAATTTTAGCTGCTTTATTTATCTCTCTCTCACAATCTTCCTTTTCACTACACAACCTTTTGATTCTAAGGAATTTCCCATATGGAATAGACCTCATCGTATGGGGGATGACAACTTTCCCCATGCAATACATGATCACTTCCTTCAAATTTTCTATGTATTCCTGTTTTAATATTCCCATTATTTATACTATTTAACATTATATCAAAACATTTACCTTAACACCTTTTTGAATATCATCAAATCTAATATTATAACAATTTTGATGTAAACCTTGTACAAATTTTTCCACTTCATTCCATCCCCACTTACAAATAAATATCAAGTCATCAATAAATCTATAATAATGTAAAACATGCTTACCAAAGAAACCATGTTTATATATAAATTTATTTTCAAACATTCCCATAAACAGGTTGGCATACATGGGGCAAAACCTGCCCCCATTGCCATACTCTTTAGTTGTCTATATAACTCTCCATTAAATTCAAAAATATTGTGAACATGTTAACTTCAAGATATAATGTGTTTTCGGGGTATCTTTAAGAAAGAACAGCAACGCCTCTAAACCATGAGTATGTTCAATATTAGTATATAGGCTAACTACATCCATAACTATGAAGAAGATATCTTCTTCCCATTTTACATATCTTATCTTATCTTATCTAAAACGTAATTGGGTGCTATCAAATCTAGTGTGCTACTGCATTAAAATTTTCTGAGAGGTATCTACTGGTCTTTTTTGTGGTAAGCAACAAAAAATAGAATCGTACACAATGCACACAGCCTGAAATAACCCAGAAAAAAGTCTTCAATTGTTGTCCTCAGCATTTGAGCAACACTTAGCATTACACACCAATGCTGAGTGACTTTTTGTGGTACATTTTTGTTATTACCTGACTATTCTGGTTATCTTCACAGAATTATGTTTAATCTTGCTGTGCTATAAAAATACAGACTGACTGCACTATAATTGACATATATTAGGCTGCTGGATATAATGTACACCTTATGGGATGTGACAGTCATCATTACTGAGATGAAGCCTGACACTCATATTCTCTCTTGCTTCAATCTGTTGTAACCATCTCTTCATATGTGTGATTTTAACTTTGCGAAGTATGACTTATTCTGTGGTAGGATCAGCCAATGTACAGGTCTATAGACTGCTTTTTATAGTGTCAAGAGTTTGAATCCAGAAGTGCATCAAACTATTCTTTAATTTTTTTATGTTACTATTATGTGTGTAAATGCTATCGACTATGTTACTTACCCAACATTGTCCCACTTACGTCTTAATTATTTTCATACTTTCCTGCTTGTTTCCTATTAGAAACACTTTATTGTACATAGCAGGATATATTGTTTATGACAAACTAAGAGGAGCACACCATGAAAATGGCCAGAAATGGCTCCTAACATAACTCTTTCTATGTCCCTATCTTTGTCTCCCAGTCTCTTTCTGTACTCCCTTCTGTCTCATTGCCCTTTTCCCATAGCATTTGCATGATGCTTGACAGTGACCAGCAGTAGTAACTGACAGTAAATGGCAATTCAAGTTATAAAGCAAAACCTGCCTTTGATTGCATTACTCTGCTATCCCTCGTGTTACTGTGTTTGCCTCACTGCACTCTGGAAAGACAGACTGATAGCACTATGAAGCGACAGTTATTAACAAATGTTGAACAGGTTGTAGAGTTCAATATATACCATATGGGATGTTGCAGTTGTAACTACTGTTATGAATTGTACAGCACACAGACTTCTTTGCTTTGTAGTGTTTCTGTAGTCCAGGATTCCAACAGCATTAACATGTTTGGTCTCTTATGTGTTATAGAATGAACCTTGTTGCATTTCCATGCATTTTCTGAAGTCTATTAATTATGATACCTACATGTTTGTTATCATGAAGTGGCTGTATTACTCAGTGATGTCATACAAACACATACAATACCATAAGAACTAGTACAACATTTCTTAAATACATGGACAGTCACCAGACATGACTGCTTTGTACATATGCAGCTGTATCATTCATATAATGAGTACATTACTGAAATTATCATGGCAAATGTGAATATCATGACACATAAAACATTAAAATAAACATCTGTTCTGAATTATATCAGAATCAGTACTGTTTCTATGTCTAAACTCCTTATTTGTGTAAAGGTTGGAATGGAGCACCATAGATTACTATTAATTCCTGTTCAAAGTTTACCTCAAAATGTGGTTACAGATGCACTAATACTCTGCTATCAGTTGTGCAAATTAGCTTGTCAGGGTATACTTCAAGGAGTGATTTTGAAAAAAAAAGCAATGTGAGTGGCATTAATTACTTATGTATGTTGCAATGGACTGTTGTACTCAAGACACATGTAGTTAACTGTTACTGGCTAAACACATCATTATGTAAAGTTATGTCTGTATTCTCATTTAGTCTTGCAAACTGTGTACAGTGGTGTAAGACCTTTTTATACATATTTCCTCAGTGGAATTAAGCAGTGCTCTGTCATATTTTTGACCTGTATTTTCTGTTTACTCTGCACAGTGTCCAGACATGACAAAATACTGAAAATGGCATAACATTGAGTGCAATTTGTAGTTAGTCATCATGACCTGAACAATTGTTCCTCTGCTGTTTCACAACTGTGATTGCCACTAGTACTTGTCACTCACATTGCTACAATGTACAAGAATGACAGGATTGATCAGTTTTCTAAACAGTATATAATCACTTGTGATCATCACATTGCTCTTACTTAGGTTCATAGGTTCATAGATTAGTACTAAGCTAACTGCCCTTGTGAGCCATTTTAAGCCTAGCCAATTATCCCTTGTGAGACTCAAACCCTGCACCTTGTATTTGTAAGGCAAACACCTTAACCATTAGGCCACCCTCCCAACTTCTTGTCAAGGCACATGTGTTTTTATCCAAACCTGTGATGTACACTAGCTTATCTGCAAAACACCTATGTGTAAATCCTTACAAATCTGCATTATCACACATTTAAAGTCAAACTTTTCCTATGTTGCTTGTGGTTGATACAATGTACTTTAGATTGTGTAATTACATAGGTAGGTGTTCAAATACTACAGTAATTGACTATCATGAGTGTGTGGCTATGGTGATGGGTAGGAATGGATTTACCTACACATCTGACATGTACACTTCTACTCAGGAGAAGCATTTATACTGGGAGGGTGTCCTCTGTCAGTTTCTTCTATTTTAATCACATGCATCTACCCCACAACACACTGCTGAGGTTATCCTTTGAAAGGTGTACTCTCTCACTGTTAGAGTCAGACTTTTCCTGTGATGCTTGTGGTTGGTATTGCATAGTCTAGATTGTGTAACTAGAAATGCAGGTGATTTCAGTACAGAATTGCTTAAATGCTATACATGTATGTATGTGCTTGTACTGTTGGGAAGAATTGGCTTCAGCAAAAGATGCACTGTGTACATTTCCATTTACAAGACATGTTTACACTGGAATAGAGCTCCCCATCGATCTGTTTCATTTTTAGCCAAAACACATTCTGTGCTAAACACTGATGATGTCATTCTTTCAAAGGTGCACTATCTTAGCATTGCAATCACACTTTCCCTGTGGTGCCTGCTGTTGAGATTCTGTTCTGTAGATTATGCAAGTAGATAAGTAGGTGGGTTGAATTCAGACAGCCGGGAGTGACTACTGTGACTGTCTTTGCATCTCTCATTCTAGGTAGCAATAACTTCACCTACAGATATAATGGGTTGTTCTACAATGTTAGTGGGCTCTTCCCCGTGTTCATTCCCTTTTAGCATACACATCACCCTATGAAAATAACAGTGATGTAATCCATTCAAATGTGCACTGTCAAAGTTGTAAACAGACATCTTGTATGGCTTTTGCAATTCCTTCAATGTCCTCCAGCTAGTGGTGTAGTCATTTCAAACCCAGGCATTACTCCATAGACTCAGCTATGTCAGAGTGTGCGTCTGAATGTACATGTAGGTAAGAGTGGTGTTACTCACAGATCTGGTGTGCACACATGTAACTGAAGATGTCTCTTTGAATACTTTCTGTCCAGTTTAGTACAGTAAACTGCTTTGCTGAACATTGATGAGGCTATTTGTTGAAATGTGCTTTATCCCATCCTAATAATCATTTTTTTCCTGTGGTGTTAGGGAATGATGCAATGCTCTGTAGCTTGTTGCCTTAGTAAGCTATGAGGTTGATTCTGGGATTATTGTGCTTCTGCATTCACAGGGATAACTGCATCATGCAACATGTGTGTTTGGGTACACCTACCATCACAGACACAGCACACCATTCTTTGAATCACATTAAAGGCACACATATGTGTGGTAGCACTAAGATGATGCCTTCAAATGCACACTGTCTCTCATTTGTAGTAAGACTTCATCTGTGGTGCTTGTAGTCTAGACAATATCACATAGTTTCTGTGGTCACATAGGTAGATGTTTGAAACCCATAATTGAATAGTATCAGTGTGTGTCAGTATACTGCTGTGCATGTATTACATCCACCAGAGTTATAATGTGTAAAATTACAGTGGGAGAGGGTTATTCTATTACTTTTAGATCTAACAACTGCTTTGCACCACAGTGATGATGTCATGCCTTCAAGCATGTTTTGTCTCATTGTTATGATAAGGCTTTGCATATGGCACATGTGGTTAATACACAGGTTTGAAGACTTACATAGGTAGCTGTTCAACTCCAGCAAAAAACAACATATTGTGAACGTACTGACATGACACATAAAGAATTGCATTGATCTCTTTAGATCCAGTTTTATTTCAAACAAAGCACTTTGAACACATTAGGGATTTCATGACAGTCAAGTAGGTGGCTGTGCTGCTTGTGGTGAGAGTACCCCTGTGTTGCCTGCAGTGAATACTAACTTATATAACATATCTATTAAAAATGGACAATGGTTTGAATATGGGACTGTATGAGTGCAAAACAATGTAGCTGGACAAGAGTGGCCTAGCCAACCAAGAGAGATATTGGTAAATCACATTTGTGTGAGCAGTAATATTGCTTTTGATCCCTCATAATAATTTGTATTGGATAAAGTAACATCAGAAGTCTTTCTTACTTCACACAATGAGGTGTGCTGTTTGTGGCAACTTCCATTACTGTCTCCTGTGGTAGACACAGTTACTATCCAGTCCTGTAGAGTGTGTAACAGGAGTGGCAGGGGTTTGAATATGGTAATTGTGACAAGACAATAGTAGCTTAGTGAAAAATGTAGATATTGCACAGTAAGAGGGACACTTTTTTAGGCATCACACTCCAATGAGTCATACCCATCACAGTAGGATACAGATGTAATCCCTTCAAGTGTGTTCTTCATGAGATGCTGGATATACCTCTTTCTATGGTGTCAAGGGTAGATACACCTGTCTCTGAAAATCTTACCCTGATGTGTGTTTGAGTCTGGTAAGAGGTAAATGCTGAGTATATCAGTATGTCAGTGAATGCTCACAGGCATTATATATTTCCCCAAAAATAATTATTTCTATTGCATGACTTCAAACAAAAATGTACATGACAATATTAGGCTAACAGAAATGATGGGATAAGAAAAAGGAGAAGGGAGCAAGGAGTGAGGCAAACATGGTATGACATGGGCAATGTCAAATAGAAGAGTTCAGGCAAGTGAGACAGCAGCGAAAGAGTAACAGTGGAGACAATCAAGGGGCAAGGGCAGGCAATGAACAAGGAAACAGAGAATGACAACCACAGGATAGGCACCCCTGAAACAAGTGATATTAAGAAGAAAGTAACTGGTTGTAAAACTCGGCCAGACAGCAGTGACTACTGCTGAAAGAAGCCAGAACATAACCAGGCACACTGCCCATTTACATAATCAACAAAACTGACTACACCAGAGCTGTACCTTGATTTATGGCCATATTCACATGTGCCACATGACCATAAGCCTCATTTTGCATATACGTATGTCATAACTGCTTTAGTTAGACAGCTGTATGTGTATCATATCATTATTCTGATCACATCTTGGTCAATGTGACTCAGGAAATGTAATGTGGAAAACATGCAGTTAGGGTTTATAACTATATAAAATAATCTATATTTTACATTACTATATAACATATAATTGGCTAATAAAATTTTAACTTTACAATAGCCTTTCTGCTGTAACATGTGACAAGAAATGGCAATAAAATGTCCTTTTCTGAGGTGCATAGGGCAATAGCTGTAGAGTTCATTTGTTGCTTTGCGTAATAGGTGAGGACTACAATATACTGTTGGTTACAAGAGATGACTTTCTGGATACGCATCTGATGTGCAATAATTGGAGTATATGCAATAACTTCTAACAAATCTACTTTCCTTGTTAACTGCTATCAAAACTCAGCACTTTAATTAAATTTTACACATATCACATTTATTCCCCTTTGTTACACTGCAGCTCTGTTCCCTTTACTTCCTTTGCCAGCATTTCCTTTTCATTTATGTATGTGTGCCTAAGTGAAGAGGATCAGTTGTACAGATAAAACTATATTTAATTACTGTTGTTTGTACACTAATCTAATTATATTTAACTACACTCTCTTCATTATGCTTCCACTACCTCTTAATTATGTCATTCAAGTTGCCCCTGCCTTTGGTTATGCAGTCCACACGTGCTGACTTACTGGAGTTGCATATAGATACAAACTGTTGTTTATATTCGACTTGAGCCTCAGTGCACCTGTCTTTGGCTGCTAGCAGGTGTTCAGGCCAAAAAGAGGTAATGCTGAATGTGTAAGCTTGCCTAGCAGCTTGCATATTCAGTGGCCGCTGCTGCTCATTGTGGTAATATGAATGCAGCCTGCAGCCTTAGCTCAATATGCACATGCATGTTAATGAATCCCCAAATTAATGTTTTGGTAAAGTGGCACTGACTTCATTCTGTTTTGTTTTAATTAACCATTAGTGGAAATGTCCACACCAATTGAGGTAGTATCAATGATTTATAAAGGGGAAGCATAATTTCATGCATGTTTGATACTAGTGTTTGTAAAATATCCCATGATTAAAAACAGTGTCCTATAATAATGTTAGCACTGGTATTACATTCCCATTAACTGTGGATTATTGCATTAAAGTCATTTTTATTATCAACAATGGGGTATTTGTTTGGTAATGGAGTATGGCTATTCCATAATTGTGTGGCCACAGTGTAGTAATGTTGTGCACAGATTTTGTACAACAAAAAAAAAAACACCCATCTTTTTTGCACAAGCATGTGTGTGTGTGTTTGATGGAATGTATATATAGTTACATGTATATACTTGTATATATATCCAGCCATCCATTTATCGCACATAAGTTTAGAGTGACACCTCAACAGTGACAATATATACACACACACACACACATATATATATATATATATATATATATATATATATATATATATATGTGTGTGTGTGTGTGTGTGTGTTTGTTTACATATATATATATATATATATATATATATATATATATATATATATATATATATAGATATATACATATAATGTGTGTGTGTGTGTGTGTGTGTGTATATATATATATATATATATATATATATATATATACATACGTGTATGTATGACATATATATATATATTTATATGTGTGTGTTTGTATATATATATATATATATATATATATACATATATATATATATATATATGTTGTGATTCCGGACAATATCCCATCAGACTGCCAACAATTAAATGACTCCCCTAACTATCCTGGGTCAGTAACTAAGGACCTTCAATCCTCACTACTGACTCCAATATGAGACTATCACATAAACAAAAGTAATATTTCATATTTTTCTCCTAAGAGCACAAAAGGAACACACTTTATTTTTCTGGGACTTTACTATGTATCTCTGTCCACCCAAATGTATTTTTCTTATTACACACTTCAGAGCAAAGTGTCCCAGTTTAAGATCTCTGATACACTCACACTTAAAATCTCACACATCCAAACACTTCTGAGAAAGCCTGACACAGATTTCCAGCTGTGTCTTTTTCTCAAAATAAATACAGAAATGTTGCTACCAATCATACAGTCTTCATGCCCTTCAAAAGGCATGTTCAAGTATGAAAATTAATTATCAAAATAAACAATGGCTATGACCAGAACAGCCAGTCCTCAGGGTGATGTTGCGAGTATCAACCAAGTAGAATCACTCTCTATTCTCTAAAGAAAAACACTGGTTTCCAGCCACAATGTAAAATAATGAAAAACATTTAATAATAAGTTAAAATGATTACACATTTGAAAATCAATAACTCTCAATAAACATTAGAATTCACTCACCAGAAATGTAAATCAAACTGCAGGATAGGAATCCATTATTCAAGAAAAACCTTGTCTTAATAACTAAACTTTCTTATTCTGACTAAAGAAATACTGTCCCTGATCTACTCTAAGATATAATAGCAAGGCCGAGGCAAGCTTACAGTTTTCTTGGTGAGTTCTCTTTTCTTGCTGTCAACTGACTGCTCAGTACTTGACAAACTGCACAGCTTGTCAGTCTCAACCGTGTTCAGCAGTCTCAACTGTCTAATTTCAAAATGTAACATTCAGTTGTAAAAAAGTTCTTTTTCTGTCAACTGCTTAAATCATCTCCTAGCAACAAGGAAATTCCAATGACATCACTCACTGCTCAGCTGATTCTCTATAGTTTGTACTTTAGAAGCGTTTATATCACATATTGAAAGACGAAAATAGCGAACACTATTTCATCGGCCCCAAAATATCTAAACATGAAAATATCGAACATACATAATAGCGAATTTTTCTTCCCATGGAAACAATTCGCTGCTCTGAAACACATACACACAACACAAGCACATCAAATAAACAGCAACCACAAGCATACACTTAAATTCCTACATCTAACGCTACACTAAACTAAGCATACACTACTATCTACCCACTTACCTTAACCCAAACCCTAACCCTAAGGTCCGTCACTATCGCACACTCACCTAACCCGTGCCCTAACCCTAACTCACTTAAACCGCCCCTAACCTTAAAGTCTGTCACTATCACACACATGCCTAACCCGTGCCCTAACCCTAACTCACTTAACCTGTCCCTAACCCTAATGTACAAACAGTCGCACACTTACCTGAACCCAACCCGTAACTTTCCACCACAGCGCTAAGAATAGCAAAGCCACAGAAACGGCCAACCAAATTCTTCCCTGAGGAAATAATTTGCTGTTCTGCAGCTTCTCTATTCTTAGCGTTCGCTGAATAGTGTTCTATATCAGAACATTCGAAGTTTTAATACTTCGATGTTCTGATATAGACCCCTTTAGAATGTCCCCCTCAAACCTGTACATTTAGAAGTGTATCAAAGCAGTGACAGATTCTTTAAGTATTCTGTTTAAACAGGAAAACACTCAACATTTCAAAACTTAATTAGGCATGCTGGCATACAATACAATTTAACCTGAGAAGATTTACAAATCTCTTGCTAGACATGCTAAAACAGATGACAGTGTTTTCAGTTACTTCACATTTCTCCCCCTTATGACTCAAGTACAGTTTTCAAGTGACCCTTGAAAGCTGAAGCTTGAGAAAAATTGGTCTACCTGGGAAGATTAACCCAGTCCTCACCTGGACAATCCATCTGCATTGGTATTATTAACCCCACTGTGATACTGTATGGTCATATCATATGCCTGCAGTACTAGACCCCACCTCATACCATCTTTCTTTGGCACTAGCACTACTGGAGAAGCCCAAGGACTGTTAGACTCATGAATTACCCCCGATTCTAACATTTTCCTTATTTCTTCTTTCAGAGTCTGCTTCATTTTCTCAGGTACTCTATAAGGAACCTGTTTAATAGTTTTTCGAGTCGTGTGTCCACATGGTGCTGCACCACATCAGTAAACCCAGGTTGCCCTTTGAACATATCCCCAAAATTCGTGCAATACCATTTTTATCTCCCGGACTTGATTAGGAGTCAACTGTGATGATAAAGCAATCTCTTCCACAGAGGTGTCAATCCTAGCTTCACTCAAAAGATCAGTTATCATACCCCTTTCAGACTATTCCTGCCATCCACTATGAATGCTGAATACTAGGGGCTCTCTGTTTTGAGAAGGTTTCATCATATTCACATGGTACATTTTGTGCCCTTGTCTCCTACCTACCAAACTTACCATGTAGTTCATATCATTGATTTTCCTCACCACCTCAAAGGGTCCCTCCCAAGTTGCTTGTAACATGTTTTGTCTAACAGGAGCAAGTACCATCACCTTCTGTCCCTCAGCATACTCTCTGGTCAGAGCATTCTTGTCATAACACACCTTCTTTTGTTGTTGAGCCACTTCTAGGTTCTCTTCATCTAAACCCATGAACTCCTAAAGCCTTGTCTAAAAGTTGAGAACATAAGCCACAAGAGACTGTGAGACTCACTCTCACTTTCCCACTCTTCTCAAATTAAATCTAAATGCCCCCTCACCCTTTGCCCATATAACAACTCGCTGGGTGAAAAACCTGCAGATTCCTGTAATACTTCCCTGTATGCAAATAACAGATGGGGTAAATACTTGTCCCACTCCCTTTTGAACTGGTCTGAAAATGCCCATAGCATAGTCTTCAATGGTCTTTAGATGTTTCACCCAACAACTCTTCCACAGACTGGTCAGCAGGTCTGACATGAAGTTAACACCTTAGCCAGTCAGTATTTCCCCTGGAAAACTTACTCTGCTGAAGATTTCTATCAAAGCATTCACTGCCTTCTCTCCATCAATAGACAACAAAGCCACCACCTCAGGATATCTACTAGCATAGTCTACTACCACCAAGATATATTTATTTCCTGTAGAACTTGGAGTACTCTGGGGTCCCATAATATCTAAGGTCACTCTCTGAAATGGCTGTTCAATAACAGGCAAAGTCATTAATGGAGCCTTAGCCTTGTCCCTTGCTTTACCAGCCTTTGACCACTCTTCACAAGTCCTACAATATCCTACCACATCCCTCGTAATCCTGGACCAATAGAAATTTTGCATAATATGTCTCAGTATGTTTTATGCCCATATGACCTGAAAAACGAATGTCATGCACTATGGCTAAGAGTGGCAGACAGAAAGCTCTAGGCACTACCAACTGCTGTATCACTTCACCTTCTTGCCCACCTCGAGTCCATTCTCTCTACAACAAACCTTTGTTCCAGTATACAGACTCCCCTCTTCTTTGAGCTTCAGGTGCCTCCTTAGCCATTTCCCTCAAGTTTGCAACACAGGATCCATAAGTTAAGCCTGTCTCAACTCTACCTTCGGGACCTCCCCCAGCTCCCCTTCCACAGGAAGCCTAGTCAATTCCAACAGCTGTGCCTCACGTCACTCTGGGTACCACCACTCACCTCGGTCCTCACAGTCACGGTGTCTAAGGGAACATCAGTACCTGTAACCCCAGCAGCTGTGTCTCACATTCAGACTTACTGCTATCAGATAACACCTTTTCTAAAGCAGCCACCTTGTCACTCCCAGCTTCAGGTATGAGATCTTTCTGGGTGTCTCCCAGACTACTGGACCTACATGCCTTTCTCCAAGCTGGACTGCATATCACTGCAGGTACACAAGGTACTGCATCATCAGAGACATTCCCTATCAGGACATCTGCAGGAATATCCTCAAACACACCTACTTGCTTGCTTCCTCTTCAACCCTCCCAATCAAGATGAACCCTAGCCAAATATATTTGGAACAGGATCCCTGCCAATGCTCTGACTGGACTGCACTGCCCAAGCAAGTACCACTCTTCTCTAACCACTGTAGGCCTCACAATGGTTATATCAGAAGCTTTGTCCCCCTTAGCAGTTACCTGTTTACCATCTACTAAGATTGGATATAAATTTTGGTGATAATTTGTCACCCCGGTTGTTTCTAAGCAACTTACCACTGGCAGTTTGTCATCACAACTTGCTGGCTCTCTCATCTCCTGATTCTCATCTTGTCTCAATGGACATTTGACTGCTATGTGTCCCCTCTGGTTATACTTAAAATATCTAATCCCTAACAGTGCACTTAGACTAGTAGATTCTCCAGTTAATTGTGTACTCTGTTGAAATAGTTTATACTGCCCCCTATGGGTTCTCTTATGTCCATGTACAGCACTGGGTATCCCTCTCCTATGTGGTGGTGCTCTGCTTGCCAAATAGAGATCCCTTTTTTCCCCAACTCCTCTGCAAAGTTGTACTCACAGTCTGCTAACCAGAATTTCATGTCATCAGGCAACGTACTAAGGGCTTTTTCCCACACCAAAAGGTCTGCCAGTCCCTCAAAAGTGGTAGCCTGACACCCACTCACCCATCTGTGAATGTAAGTACTTAAGTCAGCAACATAATAACATACACTTTCACCTGCCTTGTGTCTGTCTTCATGAAACCTTTTCCTGTAAGCTTCAGGTGTAAGTTTGAAACAGTCAAGCAAGCAACATTTCACTTTGTCATAATTCAAACAATCTACATCATTTAACTTTGCTACAGCCCGAACAGCTTTACCATGCAGTAAGGGAGTCAGGAGCCAAACTCAGAGCTCATGGTCAACATCATATTGTCTACATACGCTTTTAAAAATATGAATAAAACTATCAAAGTCATCCCCATCCCTGAACTGAGGAAAACGTTTACAGATCTTTTCAGCTTCCGGGGTCCAGTTATTCCCTTCCCCATTACCTCCATGACCATATCAAAGGGTAAGAAATTCCACTTCATTCTGGCACTGCCTCTCATTCTCCTCGGTTATAAACATCTGACCTCCAGTTCATGTTACTGGGCTTCTAATTCATGTTGACACTGTTACTTCACAGCCTCCCATTCATACTGATGCTGCTTCTCCCTTTCCTCAGTCTCCAGGCGTGACATTCTCTCCATGGCCTCCAGTTCCAGTCTCCTTAACTCTAGATGGATTCTCAAGTCCTCTGAAGAAAATGTGGACTGTCTTATCTCAGCAGGTTATGCATCAGCATCTCCAAGTAGGAAATCTTCCGACTGGCTGGTCTGAGCTGTAGCTGCAACCAAGGCTGAGATCATTGCTTCCTTTGTCAGGTTGACATGCAGCGATCCTCAGGTTCACACTCCTTAGCCAACTGGATGTTTGTCAGCTTGCTAAAATCTTCTGGTGACATCCTTTCCTACTATTCCTAACTAACTAAAAAGTAAATAAAACTGTGGTTGATTGAAATTCTGAATGCTTACCTTGTGGCTGTCAAGAGTGCACAACTTAAAGACAACTACTCACAGGCTACTGGAATCCAATTAAAAATCCCACACTGCTGGCAAGATTTAATGTGACATCCGGCTATATCTCACCACTGCCACCAATTAATGTGACATCCTGCCAAAATCCCACTGGAATGCCACCAATTAAATGACGTCCGGCTATATCCCACCTGACTGCCAACAATTAAATGATTCCCCTAACTGTCCTGCTCAGTAACTAAAGAGCTTCAATCCTCACTACTGAGACTGTCACATAAACAAAAGTAACATTTCATAATTTTCCCCTAAAAGCACAAAAGGAATATGATATTTTTTTCTGGGACTGGACTATATACCTCTGTCTATCCAAATGTATTTTTCTTACTACACACTTCAGAGCAAAGTGTCCCAGTTTAAGCCCTCTGGTACACTCACACTCAAAATATCACATATCCAAACACTTCTAAGAAAGCCTGTCACAGATTTCCAGCTGTGTCTCATTCACCAAAATAAATACAGAAATGCTGTCACAATTCAAAGGATCTTCATGCCCTTCAAAAGGGTGCCCAATTATGAAAATTTATTATCAAAATAAATGATAGCTATGACCAGAACAGCCAGGCCTCAGGTGAGCTGGGGAGTATCAACCAGGTAGAAGCACTCTCTAATCTCTAAAGAAAAACACTAGTTTCCAGCCACAATGTAAAATAATGAAAAACATTTAATAATAAGTAAAAATGATTACAAAAATTGAAAATCAATAACTCTCAATAAACATTAGAATTCAATCACCAGAAATGTAAATCAAACTGCAGGATAGGAATCCATTATTCAAGAAAAAGTCTGTCTTAATAACTACACTTTCCTGATCTAACTAAAGAAATACTGTCCCTGATTTACTGTAAGATATAATAGTAAGGTCAAGGCAAGCTTAAAGTTTTCTTGGTGAGTTCTCTTTTTTTTTTCTTCACTTTTCTTGGTGTCAACTGACTGGTCAGTACGTGACAAACTGCACAGTTTGTCAGTCTCAACTGTCTTCAACAGTCTCAACTGTCTACTTCAAAATATAACAGTCATCTGTAAAAAAGATTCTTTTTCTGCCAGTCAGCAGTTTAAATCATCTCCTAGCAAGTCTCAAACATGCACAGTTAGAAATGTATCAAAGCAGTGACAGGTTCTTTAAGCATTCTGTTTAAACAAGAAAACACTCAATATTTCAAAACTTATTTACATTTTCACATTTAGGCATGCTGGCATGCAATACAATTTAATCTGAGAAGATGTATAAATCTCCTGCCAGACATGCTAACACAAATGACAGTTTTTTTCAGCTACTTCACATATATAAATACATACAAACACACAGACACACAGACACACAGACACACACACACACAGACACACACACACACACAAACGCACACGCATGCATACACACACACACACACACATATATATATATATATATGTATGTATGTATGTATATATATATATATATATATATATATATATACATATACACTGTGCCACATCCAGAATTAGTTTCTTTAGTTTTACACTCACTGACTGTGAGATGGATTAAGCAGGCAAGTGATGAATAAATGAACAAATAATTTGTCATCTGGATAAGAGATACTGTGTATCTAATTTAACCCAAAGCCATGGAATAAGGACAAGCAAAAAAAGCCAAACATATGGATGTAACAGTTGGTCAGTGGTTAATAAAGACAGAATTCTAAAAGTACATGCCATACACTGGTGACATCAAATGAAGTTGGTGTCTTCATTACTAGAAAGTCGACTACAGATCTACTCAGCATGTTCTCCCTTTTTTTGGGAGTCATCAAAAATAATATTGACACTGGTATCATATTCCCAGTTACTGTGCATTATTATTACAAAGGTCAGTATTTGTAAGGTGCAGTGGTGCAGCTGAACCGTTGTTGCCTCCCAGTTAAAGTCTCTCTGGTTTGATTCTTGGCTGGGGTGCCTTCTGTGCCAAGTCTGCATGTCCTCCCTCTCTTTGTGTGGGTTTTCTCTGTGTGCTCTGGTTTCCTTCCTCAGTGCAAAGATGTGTGCCTGGAGCATTTCTCCCTGGGCCTCCACTGAAAATTGTCTTGTTGTAAGTCTGACTTTCCCAGTTAACAAACGTTAAATTAATAAATTAGCAACAGTGGAAGCAATCTAATGGCGTATGACTAATCCACATTCTTTTGTTCAAAATGTAATAATGTAGTACACATCTTATTTTTGTGTGTGTGTGTGTGTGTGTGTGTGTGTGTGTGTGTGTGTGTGTGTGTGTGTGTGTGTGTGTGTGTGTGTGTGTGTGTGTGTGTGTGTGTGTGTGTGTGTGTGTGTGTGTGTGTGTGTGTGTGTGTGTGTGTGTGTGTGTGTGTGTGTGTATGTAAATGTGTGTGCGTGTATGCTCAAGGAAGTAATGTCATCATTAGCTAATTGTTAAAAGTAAATCTAAATAATATTGCAAAACATACTGCTCTTCCACTGAGGTTACTGAGTCACCTATCATAGTGACTTTTGCAAATATATTTAAGCACACACCTTTTGTACTTGTAATAAAAGAAATAAAGATGTTAAATAATAAAAGCCCTGAAATTATCGCCTGGGAACACTTCTAATAGCTCATTGAACTAATGGCATCCTATTGTCATCCCTGATCTTATATGTGCTTTTAGACAATCAGTTTTTAAACCATTGTATAATATACAGGATTATCATCGAGCTTCAAGGCACAACCAGTTTATTATGTGTTTGAGGCATGGATGACAAGTAATTCATCTCAAGAGGTGATTCTTGGCATCCATGTTGAGAACACATAATTCAATGCTGTGATCAGGGGCATGATCATAATTCTTTCTAGTGCATGGAGCTTTATTTGCTCCATGTATTAATAGTTACAGTAAAAAAAGGAAATGAAAAGTGCTAAGTGTTTTGCTGGCTTTAAAAACCATAAAACACTTAAAGGATGATGTCAGAAAGGCAGTGTAACACAGTCTGTTACTTTTACACTCACCTTTCATGCTTCTCAAATGTGTAGATTTTCGCAGAATGTCCAGATTTTTTTGACTTATATTTTTAGTCTGCTCCTCATAAAAACTGTGATTTTTGGACAAACTACTGATGAGTGAAATCACCAAATAATGGCATACATTTGAGTTTCAGAGTTCATATCCTTCAGAAAATGCATGCAAACTCATGCCATGTTAATCTAACCAATGTCTGTTTAGAGGAAATTAGGGACACATTAAAGGTATGGACAGCAGGCAGAAACAAATCTTTTATTCTGCCACTGTGATTTGCTTGTCAGTACTGGCAGAATTTATTGCCTAGCATGGATTCTGACCTTAACAACTTTAGCTGGGGGTGCATAACATTTGTTAAGTTCAGGTTTTATGCCATTCTGAACCTTAACTGGCTTGTCTGTTTCTGAATACTAGAGCATAATCCCCGCACTCCATGCACTACATAGGTATTTATATTTGATGTAGCTACATTGTTTATAATTGTCTTTTGAGATACAGTGTTGAACCTTGGCTAAATCAAGCTATATCATTTCAGCTGCTATATTAATGCCTAAACATACAGAAAAATAATAGATTCATAGTATAGGACCAGCTTACAGTGAATCCATTATGGACAGATTCAAATTCAAGGTAAACAATGGTAGTTTACCATTAATAATTGTTAATTGTAAAGACCAATAATAATCTGAAGAGCTGTGTCCCCCTTTTTGACTATGGGAACCCTGACAACCTCTTTTATTATCTTTATTCCTGACATTGTCCTATCATGAAGTGCATACCACATGTCATTTGCAATACAAATACAGCTCCTTGTTGAAGGTGGCTCAACAATATTATTGAGCACTTCACATATTAAATAATTAATAACAGACATTCTTCTTAACCAAGATTCTCATATCCTCACTAAACAATATTACATGTAGCAGAACATATTTTTCCAAAAATAACTACATCCTGAAAAAATATACTTCTTTCCTTTTTTTCCTACCTAGTTGAGTTAGTAATCATGCATTATGGTTCTTCTTCTTCTCTCTTCTGTATCATAACATGGTATAGCTATATGTCACTACTACTTATATTATTCTATATGTATATAATCAGCCAATGCCAACTGACTCTTGACAATTCATTCATTCCCTAAAGTGAAATTTTATATAGCCAGATAGCAGTGACAAAGAGATATGATGAGCTGGCGTACTCCTTCGATGAAAAACTCTAATCTACTGCATTTGAGTGATTTTGTTCCATGGAGGTGTCTACCCACATCCATATCAATACCATTCCATGAATGCAGTCTCCTACACCCCTTGGGAGACGGGGTGTCCTTTCATTTGCTGCAGTCCATTATTATGGATGTCACTATTTTCACTATATGGTCCTAGTAAGGACCTTTCCATCTTATTATTCAGAATCTCTTTTAAGAGGCATGAGGCCTTCTGTGGTTGTTTGTATGGAAAACCACCCCAACAAGATCTCAACTAGCCAGCCACACTGCACTCTGCATTGTATGCAGTCCACACTCAGATACCCCATATTCCTCAGTCACCTTCCCCCTACTTGTCTTGCTCAATTCAACCCTAACCTTCTGTTCACGTAAGTGTATGTGTGTGTGTGTGTGTGTGTGTGTGTGTGTGTGTGTGTGTGTGTGTGTGTGTGTGTGTGTGTGTGTGTGTGTGTGTTTCATTTTGGAAAATTGAAACACCCATACTCTTTACCTTTCTTTCCTCTCTTCTCTTCTCCTATTCTCCACTATTCCTTTCAGTATATACACCTATGTAATTGTCTCTCCCTTATCCTTCTTATGCCTTACCTACTACTCTGAGACTGCCTATCTACTACTACTCACATAACTGCCATCCCTATGTATATATTAACATCTTCTTAACTCTATTTAACTGAAGCAGGGTAATCAAAGTGAAAATTAAAAAAAACTAAGAAAGTCTTGCTCATATACACGCCAGCTGGTATGGATTGGGCTGGATCCTTGTCCTCCTGAATGTAATGCTGTAGTACTGTAAACCTCCAGCTTCCAACTCTCACACCACCCTGTTTGTATTCTCATTAACACACTTCTCAGCATATTCAATACCCATGTGATCGAAAGCTGCTACACTACAGACTAAGTGAAGTATTATTCATGACCACATCATTTCTACATGTGAAAACAAGTTGTTAATGTAATACATGCCTTTCAACATCACAACAATCAAACAATTTGTGTCAATAAAACTTAGCTCACAAACACCTAAGAGTATTGATATTGTCATTTTTTTCTTTTTTCTGTTCTTTCTTTCTAAAGCAAGATAATATACTACTTGAGTTAGCTAACCTCACTTCATGCTTCTCAGTCCTCCCAAGAACAGCTTTAAAATCTGAATGGTCTAACCCAAACTGAGCTCAACTAGATCTCTCCATCACCACCCAATTTGTCCAAAAAATGTATGAATGGTATATTAGTTAAATTGTCTTAAGACCTGCCAATGAAACAGAAACAATTATTAACAAATTATCAGAAGAAACTATCACTATGCCTCTGGTCATGAATATTGTGACAATCTGAACTAGCCTATAATTATTCTATATGTCACAATATCTCTCTCTCTTTTGTTCTTGCTTTATCACTCTCATTCTTTAACTAATAACCCTTGAAGGCCTTGATTGTCCATCAGCCTGTATGTTTGATTAATTCTACTAATGCACCTCATCTAGCTAAATTGTAACCGACCCCACCTTTGAAGAATTAGCTAAAAATGAATTGCATTATTCCCGATACGGTTCCGGAACTTCTGCATCAGACCCGTAGCCACTTGCACCCATGGGTTTGCCTGCCTGCTTGAGTTAGAAAGATTGCATCAAAGTGCCTCTCTCTGGGGGATAACTCCCTCATTTTTTTAAGTCATTAGACCAGGTAGAGCAGAGGTGCCATGCCCCTCAACAAAATAATCTAATAAACTTTCCTCAAATTATTTATTTTCAGTGTTGCTAGTCACAACTCCCCACTAAATCTGTGATGCAGAGGCCAAGTGACGCCATCACTGACCATACAAAATTTCTCTAACTGCAAGTGTCCCATAACATAAAAGCACCATCAATGAGTTTAACATTGCATATGACTCACATGCTTTTTTGGCTCCCACAGCTGGCCATCTTCTTGATCTGGGGTCATCTCATTCACTGGGACTAGTGGACCTACTTTAGCCTTCTCCAGGCTGGTGTTGAGACTGATGATCTTGGTGGTATGGTGTGGCATGGCATACTAATCTAAGGAATATTTCTGCATTTTGCACCTTAATGTCTCCACCCCACATGCATGCTTGCAACATCCAGAAAAGGCACACACTGGAGTACACTGGTATATTGTCCCACCTTCGTGTGAACTCAGCCAAAACCCTTTCCATCCCTTGGACAATGCCCTCTATGTGTTCCTAGCCTCCTATCAGGTGTACAAAAGTGCAAATCCCCCCAGAAGATGGACACATACACATCCTCCCATAACAGCACCACAGACACCTAAGCTGGTATTCAAACCCAAGTTTACCAGACACCAGAGCCATTGCCTAAATGTAGGTCACCTTTTCCATAGTCAAGGCTTTATCCATCTGTGTCACAGCACTTGAATATGACTCATAAATACTTTTAATCATGTGATAAGCTTTCAGCAATGCTGTCAAAAGTTCCATTCTCAGTGGCTGGCTGTATTCTTTCTTACAGCCTGGCCCAACCATTTATCAACTTTACTAGGATGCAGTGCTTCCTATAGTCTGTGGCGACTGGGGAGAGATGGGCGAAGGCTGACAGCCTAGTCAAATACAGTTTAATATATTATTCTATCAACTGTATAAATATATGTAAAATATAGGCTTGTGTTTTTAAATGTAAGAAAACACTGTGAAATGTGGAAATGCAAAATATGTGACAACATTGCACTCTACTGGCCCAGTGAAGCATGTTATATCCTTTCATGTTAGAATTTGGCTCGAGGTTGGCTGGATAAAGATTTCATGCCCATTGTTTTAAGTCTAAAGTTTATGATTAGAATTTAGATGTGTAAGGTGCTTTATTGCTTTAGTTTCTGTTAGTATATACATGTGAAATGTCTTCTATTGTTGTAAGTTTCTGTGCAGGTGTTAGATTGCTAAATAATGCAGTTTGTGGCCTGAGAACTTGGACCAGATGTTAAGATGATGCAATATGAATACTGGGAAAACCAAAGTGTCAAAAATGATGTAATCTTGGGAGGGCCTTAGAGACATGTTTGTTAGTAATGTTTAAATACTATTTCTCACAAGAGGCCTGACACATTTTGATCTGGGCATCTAACTTACCAGCACTGCCTATGATCTTTATGTATGTAAGTAGGATTGTAGCACTGTATTTTCTCTTAAGATTAGCTAAAAATTAGAAAGTTAGATTGAGTATTTTTCTGTGTAATCAGCTCTTTCCTACGATATTAATTTAAGTTTCTGTGTGATCTGTGAACTCTTAGATATATCTGTGGTGTAGTAGATTTTTCTTGTGTTTTAATTATTTATTATTAAATATTTTAAAACCTTCTACCTGTGGCTACTTTGTGTAGAGATGAAGTATGCTTTAGAGTACATTATATACTCATAGAGTTTATTGTAATAGGCCACTCTGATAAGCCATAGACTGTATAGTCACATTACCATTGGATATTAATATTGCACAGTAATAATTGGACACCCTTTTAAGGGCCTTTTAGTAGCTGATATTATTAACTGGGTGGTGGCAGTAATTACTACTGTATAGTCTGGGTAAAGGGGCACAGTTGGAGAATCTGTGTCAGCCTTTCCCAGGAGAGTCTGTGAAGTTGTATAAATACTTATCTCAAAGTGTGTGTGTTGTGTCAGCTACTTGGCATGGACATGAAGCACTGGATAGACAGAGAGGGTACTGGAGGTTTTAGCTTGCCCAGTTAGGCTGAGACCTGGACCCTATAGCTCTGCCAGTGGGGAGTCTTATTGGGGACCTGGTGAGCAAGGGAGCAGCCATCCCCAGACTGACTGTGATCTCTGTGTGCACCTAAGGGAAATTGTACTTTACTGTGTGTATTAAGTTATCATTTCCTCTTCGAGGAGAAGACCACCCTGGAGTTAGTGGTGAGGATTGAGGCTCCTTGATGGCTGGGCCAGGGCACGGTCATCACAAGTGTTTGGCAGTGGTGGGATCTACTTCACTTACTAATTGGCTTGTAGTGGTGAGGGTAGAGTGAATTCCTGTAGCTTATAGGTTCATAGGTTCATAGGTAGATACTAGGCTATCTGACCTAGGGCATTTATAAGCCTAGCCGGAGTGTATTTGGCTTCCGCCTCCCTATTAGATTAGCCTACTGTGCCTCTGTAAAGTAGGTCACAGAAGGTACCCTTTTAAGATTAGTTTACTGTGCCTCTGTCTAGCAGGGACACAGGAGAGATCCCAGGGGTGAATTTGCGATTTCCCATCCACGGGTCCAAATTTCACTTGAAGAGGGTCAGCGAGGGGCTACGTCTAACATGAATTGTGATTCTATTCCAGAGTGAGGGGAGCCTCTGGGAAATGAATCTGTCCCTCCAGCATGTCCTATTTATTTTTGTGCTGAGGTTTAGGTCCCTGGAGTGTGTAGCTCTAAGGGACTTGGATTTTTTGAGGTGGAACATGTCCATTAATTCTGGGTTTGACATGGCTTTGTACATCAGGCATAGATCGTCTCTGAGTAGGCGGTAAGCAACTGAGTAGAGCTGGAGTTTCTTTAGTTGAGCTGCATAGGACATCTGTTTGTAGCCCATGATCCTCTTGGTGAGGTACTTTTGGGGTCTCTCCAGTTGCTGCAGGTGTCGGGTAAGGTACATCATAAAAGGGGCATTGTATTCAATTATGGGCCTGATGAGTGACGAGTAGAGGGTCACAATGACCTCTCTTGATCTAGATGCGAACCCTTTCGTGATAAGGTGGGCTATATAGAAGGTCTTTCTAACCACTTTGGCAACGTGATTATCAAAGGAGAGATTACTATCTATGTTGGTCCCCAAATCTCTAATTACTTCTTCCATACTTAATGGATTACCACCTATGTCGTAATTTGTGGGCACCTTGATTTCCCAAAGGGGATGACTATGCACTTTTTAGCATTTAGCTTGAGGCCGTGGCTCTGGCACCAAGCATCCATCTCTGTGAGACCCTTTTGGAGGATGCTTGTGTCAGCTGGAGATTCGATTATGGCCCTCAGTTTGCAGTCATCTGCGAACTTTGTCAGCCATAATCCCCCCGTGTTAGTCTGAACCTCAGAGAAGTATATACCGAACAAGAGAGGTCCCAGAACTGAGCCCTGTGGGATGCCACTTGTAACTGGTTTGGATTCAGACATGGCACCTGTGATTCTGACCATGTGGGTTCTATCTCTGAGCCAGTTTGCAGCCCATCTTGTGATATAGGGGTTGATATTTAAGCTGGTAAGCTTATTTATGATGCCCGAGTGGGGTATTGTGTCGAAGGCTTTTGCGAGGTAGGCTGTGTGGACTACCTTGCCCTCATCTATGGCTTTGGTAACTGTTTCAAAGAAATCAACTAGGTTTAAGAGACTAGATCTGCCCTTAACAAAACCGAATTGGATAGGATCCAGTATCTGGAGGCTCCCATTGTCTTTGTTTATGAGTTCCATGATAATACGCTCCATAGCTTTACAGACCAGACTAGTCAGGCTTATGGGGCGATAGCTTCCAGGGTCCGTTGTGGCACCACCTTTGTGGAGTGGGACCACTGTAGCTGTACGCCATTCTTTGGGTACATATCCTGTAGTAAGGCTAAGTTTGAACAGTGACTTAATGTGAGGGTTTAGTTCTTCTTGGAGCTAGTGTAAGACACAGCCTGGGACACCATCCAGTCCCATAGATGCTGTATTTTTGCTTTGGAGAGGGCAGCTTTCACCTGTGCATCTGTGATGTCAGGGAGGTTACATTCAGTTGGGATAGGCGTTTGCTCCTTTAGGGGGGAAGGGGGGGAGAAGTTTGCGCTGAATCTGTCTGCCAGGATGTTGGCTATGTCTGTAGGTTCGGTATATTTTGTACCATTATGTAACAATTCAGAGCATATCTGGGAGTTTCTGCCCATGTTCCTGACATAACTAAAGAAGGCCTTGTGATTATCTTTAGTGTCTAGGGCAATTTTTCTTTGGAAACTGGCCTTTGATGATTTTATGAGGGATCGAAGTTTCTTGCTAATACTGATCAGAGATGCCTTCCCTTTTTGGGATTTTACTCTGTCATGTAGTAGCTTCCTCCTTCTGTTGTATAGCTTATTTATGGCCGGGGTCCACCAGACCGGTCTCCTGTTTTTGGAGGAGTGAGTCTTGGTTTTATTTGGGATAGCACAATCCATGCATACCTGCAGGTGCTCATAGAATGCATTTGTAAAGGATTCTGCGGATCGGGCTGTATTATCCTCTGGCCCAGGGGCTTTGAAGGATTCCACCTCAGTCTTGAGAAGTACAAAGTTGGCTTTTGAGAAATTATTTACAGTGATTTCCTTGGCAGGGGGTGGGGACGGATTATGGATGTCCAGGGAAATTTGTTTATGGTCTGATCTTACCAATGAGGGGTTTACCTCTGGTGTGGAACATAGAGTCCCCATGTTGGTGATGCCCAGGCCCAATATGTTGTTCCCTCTTGTGGGAGTGGTGACCAGTTGTTCCATTGCATTAGAGTTTATAAATTCAAGGAACCGTTGGGCGAGGGTGTTTGGGCTTGAGTAGTTTTCCAAGTCAATGTTTGGGTAGTTGAAGTCACCCAATAACATAGTGTTTGGAAAGACCTTCATATTCTCCAGTGTTCTCAGGAATGCCAAGTGAGGTTCCTGTAATAAGGAGGGTGTTCTGTAGAAGGCTACAAACAGAAAGGCAGTTTTGCCCGCTGTTAGTTGCACATGGATGGTTTCCGATGCTTCGTGCAGTGCCACTAACCTGGAGGTGTAGGTATCTTTGATGAATATAGATACTCCCCCTCCTTTTGTGCTTCAGTCCGAGTTTTGGGGCCGAAAGCATGGTATGAGTTATAACCTGGTAGTGCTGGGGTGCTCTCAGGAGCCTTGAACCAGGTTTCTGTTACTGCACAGACATCAATTTTCTCCATACTGAGGAGAGTCTCGAGTGCGTGTATCTTGAGGTTTAGACTTTTGGCATTGAGTAGCATTACCTTTAGTTTTTTATCTTTGGGTTGTCTATGGAGGTGGGTTTGTCCTTTGAGCCTTGCCTAAAAAAGGCACTATGGGGGTGGCAAGAACCTTGGCCAGTATACGAAAGCCTAAGGGTGACAGATGCAAGCTGTCCCTAGCTAAGCAACGTGGCTTGTCGAGCATGTCATCCCAGGGTGACAGACACTGGATCCCCTTTGAATGACACCAATACCTTAGCCAATTGTTATAACTGATCATTTTGTCTTTATACTGTGGCATCATTCTTGGTGAGGGCAAGATGCTACTCAAGGTCAGGGACATACCAGCCTGGGCTACATGGGCAGAGAGTTCCTCTATGTCTCTTTTCATGTAGTCCAGGGAGGTACATCTCAGGTCATTCACACCAGCATGGACAATGATGGAGTCATACATGTACTTGCTTTGGAATGACCTGAGTGCTTGCATTATGTGGCGGATCCTGGCACCCGACAGGCAGCTTACAGTGACCTTCTCCTTGTTCAAGTCTGGTGAGCGGGACATCAGTGTGCTGGACAATAGAGTCCCCTATAACAAGTGTATTTGGTGTGTTGTTTGGCCTTACGGGCTGTGACAGTGAGGCACACTGATTTTGTGAGATATGTGATTTGTGGGTATTGTTGAGGGGTGGCTGTTGCTTGGATATCTGCTTAGGAGGTCTTTGCTGTTTAGGCAGATTTTTATTTAGAGCCTCCGAGTATGTTTTTGTGTGTTTATGTGTTGGGTATGCAGATGCAATAGGTCTGTGTGAGACTGGATTTGTGGTATGGGTGGTTACCTTTTCCTCCTGACTGACTGTGACAGTCTTGGGTTGAGAGAGCTCTGCCTCCAGTTTTGCTGTGTAACTGCATCTCTCACATGTATTAGAGTTTGTTGAAAGGAGGAGAGGGTTGTCTGTGTACATAAGGCAATTGTAACACTGCCTCAAAATTCCCAGATTCACCAGCTGGACTGGAGAGTAACCTTGAAACTGACCCTTTGACATAACAGATTAGTATAGGGAACTGTTTTTTTACTGATCAGATTAGGGAAGGGAACTGATTTTTCACTTGATCAGGAAGGACCAATCGGGAGTCTAATACTTATGAGAAGTCAAGGAGGGTATAGTGCTTTAGTTAGTGTTTCCTTACAAGAGCTGAGCAAGTGCAGGGCTTTAGAAAGAGAATAGAGTGATTACGTTGAGAGTTTGAACAGTTCTAAGGGAAAAAGTGAAGAGCAGACTTTGTGGAGCCTGGAATAGTTTAAACCTGTTTAGGCGGCACTGCCCGACGCTGCTCAGTGTGCAAAACCGAGCAAAAAGAGAGTTGTAGGGTTTTAAGAGAGACAGATCAAGGAGTTTAGAATTGACCCAAAATCGCCAATAAAACTACAGCTTCTAGGTAGTAACCACTCCTCCAGGGACAGGCAGGCTGTTCAGTGTTAACCACTCCCACTGGTGAACACAGAGACTTCCCTTTAGCCCAAGCAAGCACTGGCCTTCTAGAAACTTCCAAACAGTTTAGAACAGCAAATCTGTAACTGAACTTTCTTAACTTTCAGAAAGTGGGAAAAAAGAAAGATTTTTTTTTTCTTTTTGTTGTAGTTTAAAGGTAGCAGAGATACACAAGCAGCAAAATAATCACAACAGTGCAATAAATGACCCCACACTTGAGTGCTAGGCCAAAATCAGGTAAAATGCAGTTTTTAGAGAAAGAAAAAAACAATTTTAAATTAAGTGCAACACAGGAAATGCAGTAAACGGGCTCTAGATGTGTTCCAAGTACTGTTACTGTTACAGATATAAACTTTAGCAAGCCAGAAAATGCCAAAAAGTAGGCGGCAAAGCAGTAAAACTTAACAAAAAATCAGAAGAAAATACTTAAAATCACAAAAGTGGCCCCTTTTCTTCTCTCAGCGTTTTCTCCTCTTGGTAGGTGCTTCAGCAACAACTAGCAAGCCTGAAAAGAGACAGTGATATCTAAAAGTGTTTTGTTCTCTAAAACAGCCACGCAGTGTATACCAAGAGTTCAGATCACAATTGTTTATTTCTTTTGTTAGCTTAGTGTTAGGGTGAGCAGGCAGCATGTCAGCAGATGAGTATGGAAAGCTGACAAGGAGCCAACTGGCGGAGATGTGCCAGGCTAGGGGGCTGGTGCATGGAAACCTGACTAAGGCAAACCTGATTGCAGCTTTGGTTACAGCTGCATCTGAAAACAGCAGCCTGGAGGATAATCAGACTGACAGTGGAGATAATATATCCTCGGAGAATGGACAGCTCAACTTTTCTGCAGTGGACTTAAAAATCCAGCTGTAGCTGAAGAGACTTGAGTTGCAGTCCAGGCGTATGGAAATAGAAACAGCCAAGAGAATGAGGAGCCTAGAAGCTGAAGAACAGGAATGGCAGAGAAAGCATGAGAGGGGAAATGCTGACTCTTCGCCAGAGTCATGGAGATAATGTGGAAGGGAGTAACTGGACCCCAGAAGCACAAAAGGTCCGGAAATTTCTTTCACAGTTTAAAGAGGGGGATAATTTTGATAGCTTCGTTCATATGTTTGAGTGGGTATGTAAACAGTATGAAGTTGACCAAAGGCTCTGGTTATGGTTCCTGACCCCCTTACTCTATGGTAAAGCTGTAACATCTTTAGCAAAAATGCATGACACTGACTGTTTTGATTATATTGCTGTGAAAACACATTTGCTAGAATGTTTTAAGCTAACACCTGAAATGTTTAGGAAAAAGTTTTGTGAGCATAGACGCAAGGCAGATGAAAATGTATGTGACTATGTTGTTGAACTGAGCACTTACTTTCATAGCTGGGTGACTGGATGTCAGGTCACCACTTTTGAAGGGCTGGCAGACCTTTTGGTGAGGGAACAAGCTCTTAGCACTTTGCCTGAGGACATGAGGATCTGGTTAGCTGATAGACAATGTGCTACTTCAGAGGAGTTATGGAAGAAGGGAGACCTATACCTAGCAAGCAGGGCAGCCCTGCACAGGAAAGAGACCCCCAGCACTGCTCATGGGACTAAAGGAACCCATGGTGGGCAGCACAGACTGCCCCAACAGAATCCGCCAGTAGCAGGGGAAGCCACTAGTCCAGGTACACGTCCAGGAGCTAGGGTTAAATGTTTTGAATGCAACCAGTGGGGCCATGTGGCATACAGTTATCCACAGAGGCAAGGTGGGGATATTGGGAACCAATGGTGAGGGAGCCAGTAAGTGGGAAAGACAAAATGCCAATAGTGGGTTGTCTTGAGACAACAGGGGTATGGAACTACCATCCTGCAGATGTCCTGAGAGGGAAGGATTTGGATGAGGCAGTACTATGTACTTATGCAGTTATACGCAGTGAGGCTAGGAGACAAGCATGTGGGTCTGGTAGTCTGGGGGAGACCCAAACAGACTGCATACTTGCAGCCAGGACTGCTGAGGTGGCTACTTCAGGAAGAGACATACACTGTAACAGTTAGACTGAATGTGAGCCACAGCTGCTTGTGGGTACTGATGTTCCCTTGGACAGGGTTACTGCAAAGGAAGAGGTGTGTAGCAGTACCCAGGCTGACAGCGAATCACTGCTGTTAGAGGATGCCAGACTTCCAGTGGAAGAGGAGTTGGGAAGGGTTGCAAGGAGAGACTTGAGACAGGCTCAGCTCTCAGACCCCACATTGCAAGGCCTGAGGCAGGTAGCTATGGAGGCACCTGATTCTCAAGGGAAGGGGGAATCTGTATACTGGAACAAAGGGTTACTGTACAGAGAGTGGACCCCTGAGGGAGGGCTAGAAGGTGAGAGAGTACAGCAGTTGGTAGTGCCTAGAGCTTGCTATCTGGCACTTCTAGCCATAGCCCATGATATTCCCTTTGCAGGTCATATGGGCATAAAACGTACAAAAAAGGCATATTATGCAAAACTCCTATTGGACTGGAATTTCCAGAGTTGTAACAGGGTACTGCAGAACCTGTGAGCAGTGCCAAAAGGTATGCAAGGCAGGAGACAAGGTGAGAGCTCTTTTGTTGCCTTTGCCTATGATTGAGGAGCCATTTCAGTGGGTAGCTATGGATATTGTGGGTCCTCTGAGTACCCCAAGTTCCACCGGGAAAAAGTATATCCTAGTGATTGTAGACTATGCTACACGATTCCCTGAGGCAGTGGCTTTGTCCTCCATTGAGGCCGAGAAAGTGTCAAATGCTTTGCTAGAGATTTTCAGCAGGGTAGGTTTCCCAAAGGAAATACTGTTTGACAGAGATGCCAATTTTATGTCAGACCTGCTGGCTTGTCTGTAGAGGTCCTGTGGGGTGAAGCACATGAAGACTACCCCCTACCATCCCCAGACTAATGGTCTTGTTGAGAAGTTAAACTCTACAATCAAGTCCATGCTATGGGCATTTTCAGATCAGTTTAAGAGGGATTGGGACAAATAGTTGACCCATCTGTTGTTTGCTTACAGAGAGGTTCCCCAGGGATCCACATGTTTTTCACCCTTTGAGTTGCTGTATGGGCATAGGGTGAGGGGACCTCTAGATTTAATTCGAGATGAGTGGGAAGGTGAGTGTGAGTCTCACAAGGAGTCTGTTGTGGCATATGTCCTGAACCTCAGGCAAGGCTCAGGGAACTCATGGGCCTGGCCGAGGAGAACCTGTCAGAAGCCCAACAACAGAAAAAGGTGTGGTATGACCGGAATTCTTGAGCTAAGCAGGTGATGGTTCTCATTCCTGTCAGACACAACAAGCTGCAAGCAGCTTGGGAGGGACCCTACAAGGTGGTAAGAAAGGTAAATGCTGTTAACTACATGGTGGTCGTGCTAGGCAGATGGCAGGGCCACAAATTGTGCCATGTTAACATGATGAAACCTTATCATGATAGGGAGGCCCTTGTGCTGAACATTTGCAGTGGATTGCAGGAGGAGTCTGAGGGAGAACTGGGGACTGATCTCCTCAGTGAGGCTCGGGCTGACACCTTGGTGGAAGGGGTAGCAATGTCCCAGCAGCTATCTCCTACCCAGGTTCAAGAAATCCAAGCTGTGTTGCAGGAGTTTGGGGGCATGCTCACTGGGAAACCAGGGAACACCCACCTGGTGCAGCACCAGGTGGATACAGGACCCCAAAGGCCTATCAGGCAGGCCCCTTATAGGGTGCCTGAGAGAGTCAAACAGTCTCTGAGGGAAGAGGTACAGGAGATGTTGGAGCTAGGGGTGATTCAAGAGTCCAACAGTCCCTAGGCCTCACCAGTGGTGTTGGTGCCAAAGATGGATGGCAGCAACAGGTTCTGTGTGGATTACAGGAAATTAAATAGTCACACAGAGTCGGATGCTTACCCCATGCCTAGGACAGATGAGGCCCTAGAGCAGCTGGGTGGGGCTAAGTTTCTTACAACTAGTGATCTTACCAAGGGTTACTGGCAGGTGCCCTTGACTCCCAGTGCTAGAGAGAAGTCAGCCTTTGTGACTCCTTTTGGCTTGTATGAGTTCACAAAGATGCCCTTTGGGATGAAGCATGCCCCAGTGACTTTCCAGGGGCTGGTAAATCATATCTTAGCAGGAGCAGGAGGGTTTGCCCTTGCTTACCTAGATGATATTGCTATCTACACCCATTCTTGGCAAGATGACTTTCAGCATGTCAGGGAGGTGCTGGGCAGATTACAGAGGGCAGGGCTGACCATTAAGCCAAGCCAATGTCAGGTGGGTATGACAGAGGTCTCCTACCTAGGACATAGAGTGGGGAGTGGTAAGATAAGGCCAGAGCCTGCCAAAGTGGAAGCTCTTCAGGCATGGCCTGCACCTGTTACCAAAAAGCAGGTGAGGGCATTCTTAGGGACAACAGTGTACTACAGAAATTTTGCTCCCAATTATAGTACCATAGCTGCTCCCCTCATAGACCTGACAAGAAAGAACAGACCAGATAAGGTAGTGTGGACCCCAGCATGTAAGCAGGCATTTGAAAAGCTTAAGGAAGCTTTGGGAGGACCCCCCTGTGTTAGCCAGTCCAGACTATAGCAAAGAATTTGTTGCGCAGGTAGATGCTTCAAACTATGAGGTGGGGGCTGTACTTAGCCAGATTTCTTCAGAGGGAGAAGAGCACCCAGTAGTTTATCTCAGTCATAGGCTCCAATCCAGGTAGGAATGCTATGCAGTGGTAGAAAAGGAATGGCTAGCCATAGTGTGGGCACTACAAAAACTTCAGCCTTATCTGTATGGAAGAAAATTCACTGTGATGACAGATCACAACCCTCTAACATGGTTAAACAGAGCCAGTCAGCAAAATGCCAAGTTGCTAAGATGGAGTCTGAGGTTGCAAGCATATGATATGTCAGTACAGCACCGCAGTGGGAGTAGCAATACCAATGCAGATGGGCTCTCAAGACAGGGAATGGGGTGAGGTACACCCAGAAAGACCTGACACCCTCAAGCGACGTTTCTCAAGGGGCACTTGAAAAACTTGCTTGAGTTCCCTGGGGGGGAAGAGATGTGATGACTGGGGAGAGATGGGCGAAGGCTGACAGCCTAGTCAAATTGAATTTAATATATAATTCTATCAACTGTACAAGTAAATGTAAAATACAGGCTTGTGTTTTTAAATGTAAGAAAACACTGTGAAATGTGGAACTGCAAAATATGTGACAACATTGCACTCTACTGGCCCAATGAAGCATGTTGTATCCTTTCATGTTAGAATTCAGCCCGAGGGCGGCTGGATAAAGATTTCAAGCCCATTGTTTTAAAGCTAACGTTTATGACTAGAATTTAGATGTGGAAGGTGCTTTATTGCTTTAGTTTCTGTTAGTATATACATGTGAAATGTCTTCTATTGCTGTAAGTTTCGGTGCAGGTGTTAGATTGCTAAATAATGCAGTTTGTGGCCTGAGAACTCAGACCAGGTGTTAAGATGATGCAATATGAATACTGGGAAAACCTAAGTGTCAAAAATGATGTAATTTTGGGAGGGCCTTAGAGACATGTTTGTTAGTAATGTTTAAATACTATTTCTCACAAGAGACCTGACACATTTTGATCTGGACACCTAACTTACCAGCACTGCCTATGCCCTTTATCTAATCACCTTCCTATCTCCCTCTGTGTCCCACAGGGCTCCATATTAGCCCCACTCCTATTTTCCATTTATATTAATGATCTTCAAACAGCTATTCCACACACCAACTGCATTCAGTATGCAGATGACTATACTATAATCTGTTCTGCCACTTCTCAATCTGAACTTCAGTCTCTTACCCAAAAAGCTTTCAATACTGCCGAACAGTGGTTCTCACGCCGCTACCTCCTCTTAAACCCCCAAAAAACTAACCTGTTACTCTTTACACCCAACTGAAAGTCCACCTGCTTACATTTCACTCTCACATCCAACAACGGTACTCTTATTTCTCCTGACCCAACCACTAAACTCTTAGGAATAACAATCGACAACAACCTCAACTTTGATACTCACATAAACACCACAATAAAATTAGTTAACAAAAAACTAGGATCACTTTACAGAATCAAACCCTTTCTTACACCAGTAGCCAAGACCGCTATAGCCAGAACTCACTTAATCTCCACTCTACTCCATGCTTCTCCTATATACACCAATCTCTCCAAAAACAACCTCAACAAACTAGCAGCATCCTATAATAATATTGCTAGATTTGCTACAGGCTCTCCTTTCAGAACCCATCACTGTTTGAATCTAAAACAACTAGACTGGCTAGAATTTCTTAACTAGCTCCAATTACACCAACTTACAATAACCCACAAGACCCTGTATCAACCCAGCAACACTCCAATACTGTCTAGCCTCATTACCCCTTACAATAATCTCAAGACTCTATGCTCCTCAAATAAACTGCTGATCAATACAACCAAATCTAACAACTCAGCAGGTGACTCCTTGGTCTCCAACTCTGTTGGTAAACTATGGAACCAACTACCCTCTGTACTCACCTCTCAGACTTCTCTCAACTTTTCAAAAGGAATCTAAAACTATTTCTCAACAAACACTGGCTATGCTCCTGTACTAACCCTGACTAATTTTTTCCTTTTACTAATTTTCACCTCACATCCTTCACAGTCTTCCCTTAATGTTTCAATTTACTATGTTATTGCATCTAAAACTTATGTATTTATGTATAATGCACCCTCTCTTATACATTACCCTCTATGGAATTAATGCTTATGTTATTAATCACTACAAGTACTATAATTTGTACTAAAAAAAAAAAATTATTACTTGTATACTTGTAAGAATTGTCTTTTTTATATTGATCTGTCATAACTTCTATATTAATTAATTTTTTTATGTTTCTTTGAGCTTTTCTCCCCGGGCCTCTACTGAAAATGGACATGTATCCAGCTAGACTAGCCCGGTCAACAAATGTAAAATAAAACAAATAAATAAATAAAAATCTGTGTCAGCCTTTCCCAGGAGAGTCTGTGGAGTTGTATAACTACTTATCTCAAAGTGTGTTTGTGTTGTGTCAGCTACTTGGCAGGGACACGAAGCACTGGTTAGACAGAGAGGGTACTGGAGGTTTTAGCTTGCCCAATTAGGCTGAGACCTGGACCCTATAGCTGTGCCAGTGGGGAGTCTTATTGGGGACCTGGTGAGCAAATGAGCAACCAGCCCCAGACTGATTGTGATCTCTGTGTGCACTTAAGGGAAATTGTACTTTACTGTGTGTATTAGTTATCCTTTCCTCTTCAAGGAGATGACCTCCCTGGTGTTAGTGGTGAGGACTGAGGCTCCTTGATGGCTGGGCCAGGACACGGTCATCACATGGTCCACCAAGGCTTTGACCTTGAATAGGAAACAATCGGCTTTTAGATGCAACTTTGTTGTCCCTTGAATAACTTATAAATTAGATAGCAAACACATTTGCAGCAACAAGGACAGTCATATATACTTCACCAGCTGAGATATCATGAAAAATTAAAATAATTTATTGACATTGGGGTGTATTGACCCTGCTCTAGACCTATTCAATCAAACCCTTAGAAATGCCCTGGACAAATACACTCCTACAAGACCTGTCTGAATAAAAATAAATTTCTTCCTTTGTCAGGAAAGTCAAATTAAGGACTTCATAAAAATAGCAAATTCTGTCTGAAAAATCATCCAAATGAACAAAGATCACACAGTCACTACTTAAATATAAGGAACTCAACCTGACTTCTATGGTGCAGACAGATTGAGCTCTGACCATGACTCAGTTGACCAGTGTCTGCCAGCAGACCTGGCACTGGAACAGCTAGGAAGGATGGAATGAAAGAATATGCCCACTCACCTCTTCTGGTGGTAGGTAGGACTTGCATGCACTTGAGGACTCACTAGGTCATGTGTTCTCCCTAGTGGAGATGAGAGAAGAACATCACCCACATTGTGGGGCTAGTACTGCTTGGATAAAGCACTCCTTATGGAAGTGAGGAGTGCCCTCTGGGGAAGGCCCAACACTCCTTCCCTGGCACCTAGAAGGGGGTATGCTAGTTAGAGCCAAGGAGAAAACAGAAAAAAAAAATGCAAACAATCACAGTTGCTGGCTAGATGATTGCTTCTCACAGCTGACACTCACTCCATTGTTGGAAAGCAGATGGATCAGTTTCCTGGAAGGGTATTGTCTGTCAACAGACGTGGGAGCAAAGTGCTAAAAAAATGCACACACACTCACACATACACACAAACACACACACACACACACACACACACACACACACACACATATCTATCTATCTATCTATCTATATATATATATATATATATATATATATATATATATATGTATAGATAGCTATATATGGGTCTATATCATAACCACAAAAGCCAGTTTCAGTGAATACGTTAACGTCAACAAATATTACGCAAACCGCGAATACATCGAATGCCCTAAACTTCAAAATTCAAAATCTCGAACCGGCATAGTTGGCCAACCCCACCGCTCGCTACATACTACCCACCCAAACAAAATAAATAAACCACATACATACACTAACCAAAACCCTACTTCTAACCCTACACTAAATATTACATACATTACTATCTATGCACTTACCTTAACCCGCACCCTAATCCTAAGGTCCGTAACTATCGCACACTTACCTTAATGAGCTATACCCAAACAAAATAAATAATCTACACACAAACACTTAACAACACCCTACTTCTAACCCTACTCTAAACCTTACATACATTACTATATATGCACTTACCTTAACCCGCACCCTAACCCTAAGGTCCGTAACTATTGCACATTTACCTTACGGAGCTATACCGCAGAAGGGCCAACTATGCCAATTCGAGATTTTGAATTTCGCAGTTTAAGGGTGTTCAGTGTATTCATGGTTCACGCAATATGTGTTGACGTTTATGTATTTGCTTAAACAGGCTTTCATGGTTATAATATATATATATATATATATATATATATATATATATATATATATATATATATATATATATATATATATTAGAAGTCCTTTCATTTGAAATAAACTAAACTTCATATTCAAAAGTGGGACAAATAAAATCTTGAAAACTTCAGACTCATCTCCTTTCGTAACCCATTGTCCAAAGTGGTAGAAAGAGTGATGCAAGTGAAATTCCTGTATTGCTTGACATTGCACAGTAAATTAAGTGTATCACAACATGGCTTTCATCCTAATCATAGTGCACAAACTGCCCTTATTGGACATGCTTATTTTATTGCAACTGAATATGACAGAGGCAGTCTTACAGCAGTCCTATTCATCGACTTTTCAGTGGCCTTTTATGTAGTTAACTATGATGTGCTTTAGCAAAAGTTACATGCTGCGTGCCCATTGTTATCTGGTTCAAACGTTACTTAAACAATAGGCACTAAACTGCATCCTGGAACTCTAAAACACGTAAACCAATATCAGTGTAACTCAAGGGAGTATCATGAGACCAATATTGTTTGCTATCTACACTAATGACGTCTGCACTCAAACAAACAGAACTAAATATCTTCAGTGCACTCTACAGCTTCCAGGTGAGATATACTTATCACTTTTGTACAGATAGATGTTAACACTTTGTTGACATGAATACATCAACTATGTTAGTAAGTGAAGACAAAAACAAACTCCGGATCTTTCATCTTAAGGATAACCTACTCTAATTAGCATTCCAGTAAATAATTTGACTATACAAATTGTTGATCAGTATGAATATTTAGACATAATTTACTGTAACAAACTATGTTTGTCTGAACGTATCAGTAATACTGTAGTAGGGAAACACAAAGCTCTGGGAATTCTGTACCAAATAAACATTTTGTAACCCCCATCTGCAAGAAAGAACTTGTCTACCTTGTTATTGTTTATGAACCAATCACTTTATTGAAACAGCCACTTAAGCAGTGATGTCCATACAACTTTTCTAAATGTATACATAAAACAATACCATATATTTAGTTCTATATAACCCACATGCACTTTAAATTTCAACAATGAAGACTGCTCAGCCCCCTTAATCAGCTACCTCATTACTTTTCTTGTTATTTTATGAAAGACTAGCCACAAGTCTCAAGGCAATCTCAAGAAAATAAAGTTTCAAAAATTGGAATCCACATTTTATAAAACTGCTAAATTGCTACACAGTCACACTCATGACACACTAAACAAAGTTGCATGGATGTCATTCAACAGTAAAATCAAGAACACCTACCACACATTTGCTAACAAAATCCTATGCAACTGAACATGTTCTTCACTGTCATCAATCCTCCTAATGCACAGAACTGACAGATATCTGAGAGCATATTACAAAAACATTGTGATGACTCAGAAAACAATGTCTACAATAAGTGACCAAGCAGGAAACAAATTTTTAGCTACTATTTGGAACCTTAATGGCTACTTACTTTGTAATAACCACAGTATCACCTAATACTGCAAACAGTTATCCATCTACCCAGTAAATACTGTTGACAGTAGACCATGTTGCCCTTCATGGGCTTTTTTTGTTCTTTAAAATGCTACTTAATTATTGGCTTTGCATTCACATAGAGTCACTCGCAGACACTGACTTATTATCACATCACATAACCATAATATGTACCCATTTGGTATCTTGTACTTTGTGCTTTATTTCTTCTGTTTACATTTTTACTGATATATATTTTGGTCTGCATTATAGATATAGATATAGATATAGATATAGATATAGATATAGATATAGATATAGATATAGATGTATTTGTATTTTACTTGCATTCTGTATCTTTCCTTTAAACTGCATTTAACTTAAATTATTCTTATGTTTACATTTCCAGTGTTGTAACTACACTGATATATCTTACCTTTTGGCATTCTGTATCTGTTTGAATTGCACATGAAAAAAATCATATGCTTCAGTGTTAATCCGATATGATGTACACTCTGAAAATGGGCCCTACTTATTAAGGTCAACCCAGAAAAAAAAAACCTGAATGAATAAACAAACAAGCAAACATACAAATACATAAATAAATAAACACAAGTTGCATATTTATGCACATATATTAAGCTCCAGTAGAAGACTATGGCCAAAGACTGTATTTATGGATATGGATATAGAATAAAATAGCATACAGCAAACTTATAATGTTAAGAAAACTCATAACATGCATTTAAATGTATTGGAAGCACTCACCATCCAATCCGATACCATATTCATGGGCGGCTTGAATTATCCCACTATTAACTTGGAGCCATACATGACATAAAACGTGTAGGCATAGAGATTATTATATTTTGTAAACACAAACTCCTTGATCAAATTGTTCATACACTCACTACTGGTGCAACCATACTGGATCTAGTCCTCAGTAATATGGGAGAGTGCTGCACACATCCTAGTGTAATGTCTTCTCTGGTAAAGTCAGAACACAAAATGGTCTTCTTTGAAGTAAATAATTAAACATGGGACCTCAGCTAACCCTGGAATATTCAGGAAGTGTTCTAAGGCTAACTTCCTATTATTAAGTGATATCCTGGCAAAAATTTCAAGCCCCCATAAACCCTGAGAACACTGCTACCTACACGGAACTGGTCACAGAACCCTGTACAAGCATGTTAATAGCTGCATAGAGGCAGCTATACATGCCAGGAAGAAGTACAAAATTAACTCAGAAAACAAACCACCTTGGTGGAATCACAACATCAATAGGCTGTATAACAGAAGGAAGACAATCATGCCAAAAATTCGGAAGTGCATCACCCAGGAGGATAAAGGTACTCTCATCAAACTAAACAAATAACTCCAAGGAGAAATAAAGGCTATCAAAGTCAAATTTGAGGTAAACTGGCCTCCCATGCCAAGGACAAATGCAACGCACTCTTTAGCTACAGTATGTCTGGAATCTCAAAGGCAATACACAGCTGTATGCTGAGCTCATTGTTAATGGAGCCACCTACACTGAGCCACAAGATAGAGCAAACATAATGGGCAACAAATTTTGCTCCAGCTTTACCCCATCCCTACCCCTCAACCTTCCCTCAGGAAATATCAAATATAACTCCCACTGCTATAACTAGGGAACAGGTCCTTAATGCTCTCTCTAAAGCCAGGAGCACTGCATCAGTGGGCACAGACAATATTCCAGGATGCCTTCCAAATAGCATGTAACATGACCCATCAGGCCCTGTGGAATTCCTATTTAACTGTAGCTTCCAATCAGGTTTCATTCCTCTTGAATGGAAAATATCAGCAGTTATCCCTCTGCACAAAGGTGGGTCATCTACAGACCCTAGCAACTGGAAACAGTCACAAGTGGATTCCCTCAAGGATCAGTCCTAGGACCACTCCTTTTTGTCATTTAATTCTCTGGCTGACTAAATTTGCAATTACGAATTAGGAGCTGTCAATGAATACTCCACTGACACAAATGTTCTTCAGGAAGGGCTGACACAGACAAATAACTAGAGTCAGAGCCATGTACTAAAACTAATTGCCAAGAAATGTATAATACTATCCTTTGGAAAGTCATCCACCGCTGACATCATAAGAAATCAAGAGGTATTGGAAATTGGAAATTGTACAATAGATGTTGGGACGCAGTTGAATTGGGACAATATTGTGCATAATATTTCATTTGTTTTGGCCAGTGATGATACTTCTTTGTTTAATAAAGGTTGAAATTTTGTCTCCACAGCACCTGTCTCAGAAGTGAGGCTGGTGCAAGATATTAATGATTTTTGTCATTATTCAAATTCATTATTATTTTTGAAAAACAAGGTCCATATAGTAGTTTTGATTCTTTTAGGTTTAAAACTTCTTCTTTTCAACCTTTCAGAAACACATATGTGACAGCTTTTGAACAAGCTACATTAAAGGAATTAAATTCTAATATACATAAAGACAACTGTTTGTCAGAATTTAATTTTTAGAGAAATGTCAATACTTCACTGTTTAAGCAGGAATACTGATGTAGTGATTTATTCTGCTGATAAGGGAGGTGCTGTTGTCATATGGGATTCTTATGAATACCAACAGAAGATTCTTACCCAACTAAGTGACCATAAGTTTTATTCTAGAATGCTTTTAGACCCCACTATGCAATTTAAATATGAAGTTGATCAATTTTTGGAACAAGCAGTTGAGGAGGGCATTACTAATATTATGAAACAGTTAACAATGGATTACCCCAAGATGCAATATATTTACATGTTGCCTAAGATTAATAAAATTTCAAAAAAAAACTCCAGGACATCCCATTGCAGCAGGCTTTGGCTCACTAACAAAACTCCTTTCAGCTTTTTTTAACATATTATTTAAAACCTTTATTTCCTGCTATTCAGTCTAGGATGCATGATACTACAGATTTTTTAAATATATTAAAAAGATTTACAAATGGAAATGGGATGGTATACATGTACCTTGGGTGCAAAATCCTCATACAGCAATATTCCTCATTACATGGGTTTGCAAGCTCCGGAATATTGGTTAAATAATGTTAATTTATATAGTTCAGGTTTCAATAGCTTTCTTTTGTATCATACAGAACATGTTTTGACAAAAAATGTTTTTATTTTTAGGAAGGAGTGTTATTTGCAGTTAAGCATACTGCCATGGGAGCCTGGTTTGCTTCCACATATGCTGATTTGTTTATGGGATATATTGATCAATGTTTGATATACAATGTCAGTCATAACATTTATGTTGAATCTATTGATATTTGTTGTTGCTATTTGGATGACTGCTTGTTTGTGTGGACATCTGATTTTGAATTGTTGTTGGAATTTGTTCAATATATCAATGATAATTAGTGAGATCTTTGTTTTACTTTAAATTATGATACTTCCAAAGTTTCATTTTTGGATGTATTGGTTGAGAAAACATTGGATGCAACTGTTAACACTTTCATATACAGGAAGGAATTCCATAAAAATTCCTTACTACAGTCATCTAGTTGTCATCCTAAACATATAATTAATAACATTCCTTTATCACAGTATTACAGGGTGAAAAGAATTTGTTCTGAAATTGAAGATTTTGCTAATGTTAGTCAAGATTTAACACCTAGATTTATTAATAGAGGATATGATCCTACAATATTGCAAAAGGCATTGGATAATACTAATAATAAATCAAGGGACAAATTATTAAAAATAAGATAAGAATGATCAAGTTTATGGTGGGCAAAAACTAAGGTTGGTTACCACCTTTGGGAGTAAAATTAATTCTTTTTGACAGAGTTTTCACAAGCATTGGTTTATTTTACAGATGGATAAAGATTTCTTGGAAATTCTTCCTCACAAATGTTTTTGTTCTTATAGATGTGATAAGACTATATGAAATTATTTTAGTCATTACAAAAGAAGGTTGAACATAGTACTACTTTGGATGGCAATGTTTTAAAGGGGCCTTTCTCTTGTGCATGTATAAAATGTGCTGTTACTTTAAAAAGTAAGGAATTTACATCAGCAAACACTCCTAGAGTTTATGAAATTAAAACTGCTCTTACTTGTAATTCTTGATGGGTTATATATTTAGTTATATGTTCTTTGTTCTGCTTTCTATGTTGGAAAGTCTTCTGGATTTTTTAAAGCATGTACATTTGAACATCTTAGTGACATTAGAAGTCAGTGTGAATCTAGTGCCTTGTATAAGCATACACTTAAGCATCCTAATGTCTAGTTTAGCTTTTTGGATACTGACAAAATTATGTTTACTGGTCCAAATAAATTAGGATGAAAAAGCATGCTTAGTGTAAAGGAATGTTTTGGGTTGTAAAACTAGGAGCTTTATTTTCTCCTGGTTTGAATGAATGTCAGTTTAAGTTTTGTATTTATATATGAGTGTGTCTCTTTAAATGCAAGTCCAATGAACTGTGATGTCATCTTCAAAGAAGTGATAAGTAACTGCTGAACATTTTAATTTTATTATCATACTGAGGAAGGCTGTTGCCAAAACCGGTATATGTTTTTTAAACTAAGTAAAGAATAAATTGTTGGATTGGGTTTGGAGAGTGCTGGCCTTTTTTGTTAAATTATCATATTGACAACACACCCCTAGGAGTTGACCCAGTAGTCAGGGACTTGGGAACACACCTAGACAGTATTCTAGCTTTTGATGATTACTTGTCGACAGTAGTGAGGAAATCATTCTATGTTGTGCAACTTATAAACAAAGGTATGGCATCTGGGTACAAGGATGTCGTTGTTCCACTGTATTCAGCATTCATCAGAATTATCATTGAAGACAATGCCACCTTTGGTATGTACCTAACCAGTCATATCCAACAAATGAAGTGTCCACAGAGGTTCCTCACTAAAAGAATACAGGGAGTAAGTGGCATGTCCTATACAGACTACCTCAAATCTCTATACCTGTATTCTGTCTCCTACAGGCTGTTGAGGGGAGATCTATGCCTGGCATGCAGTGCATTGTCAGACCTCACTCTGATGACATCCTGCATATCTGCTACCAAACAGCACCAGAATTACCTGCTCTAAAGACTTAAACTTTGCCTTTGATATAAATAGGACCTGCTGGAGAGACCGATATGTATCCCAGAGATTATCCCATCTCTGGAACAATTCCTCCCTAACCCAATTCAAGTGTAATTTGGACAATCGGATGGTGAACAGGAAATTCATCCCTGGTTTGACACCTATATCTCCAGTAAACACAGGCAGCCTGAAAATGGTCCATCTATCAAGCCCCTGCTTGTAAATGTTTCATCTCCCAAGCCCCTGCTTACACTTATGAAGGGTACCAGAACTTGTCAGAGGTTTGGGACACATGGGTAGGCTTAAAAAGGCCCTTGGGTCTGTAGCCTACTAAACATCTATGAACCTATAAACTCAGTTTTAATGCTTGCAAAATTGAGATTAGTAGCTAACTTACTTAATGTCGGTAACTAGAAATTACATTGGGATGGTAAATGGAGTTAGCTGCAGAAGAAAAATATTAAACAGACTAGCTCAGCTGCTATTCTGAGATACTGCTTCAAATTTCACTTTGGAAGCCTGCTGATCCAAGTCCAACCAGTGGTTAATGAAAATGAGCCCAAAGCATCTGCAGCACAGCCAGTGGGTCTCTCTGGCTTTAATTATATCCCAGTTAATTTTATTCAGTATCTGATCTGATGAGAAACATGAAAGAAAATAATAAATTACCTGTCACCCTACCACATGGAAGGTCATTCTAATTGATATCAATGAGCATTTTAAATTTACTTTCTTATATTGAAACCTGCTGAACATAAACAAAACTATAATAACATATACTCTTCTAAGAACGGGCAATGGATCTACAAGTTGTTAGTCAGAAATGAAATCTAGCTCTGTATACCGTGTACAGAGCTACCTTAATGTACTGCACTTAAATAGTATCCCATTCATAATCGAAGCAACTACCACTGCATACTGGTTGATGTCCTTACATTCACTGCTGCAGTATTAACATATGGGAATCCCTGCCATGGAAGTCTGATGTCTGGACAGCCTACCAAAGTCTCCTGTTCCTTTAACTCATTACATCTTAGTGCACCTCCAGGTGCATCTGCAGTTAACTCCTACAGATGCCTCTAGGTGTCAAATATTGCTTGTTCAAATTTGCATCAATAATGCTAAAACCATGCTATGTACAAGATTTTAAAATGTTTCATCTTAAAGCGTACACAATAGCAAACTCAATTGCATTAATATTTGACATCTGTCTAATGCAGGTAAATAGATATTAACTATTGTTTTTATTATATTAATTTATATAGATATAATTGTCACATATTTCTAAATATTTCAACAACCAACTAACACAGACAGAATTCCTTACCCTTATATGAAAGCCCTCAGCTAGCTGAATAAAATGCTGCTGACAGTATGTGTGTAACTTGAGTGGTTGCTGAGATATTGTAAGTTGTTTACAAAATATTACAAATGTAATAGTTACTCTGTTTACTGTGATTTATAAAATTCAGTTTAAGACCTAGAACCTAAAGAATACTACCACTATAAAAACAGTTTGTGCTGAAGAGTTAACCATTTATACATCTTTCATAACCCCTATAGTTCCAGAGATATGAACATTTGTTTGAAATGTGAGGACATAATTTGATTCTGTGAAAGGGCTTAGGCTCTGCCGATTGGAAGTTACAGCGCAAACTTCCTGAGCTCCACTGAAGTGAATGAGTTAAAGGTACACTCAATGTCACCCAAATGCTGCTTGAATGTTGTTGTTGTTGTTCGGCTTTTCCCGGTTAGGGGTCGCCACAGTGGAACTCCAGTCCGCTAATGACTGGCAGTAGATTTTCACGAACGCCGAGGTGCCAGCTCGATGTCCAACCTTCAACAAAGGCACGCCCATTTACGCATGTCTTTTGAACGCCCGCCCAACCATGGAGGGAACATTCAGACTCCACACAGAAGGCACTCCCCGCACTCCAGCCGAGAATCGAACGGGAGAACCTCTTGCTGTGAGGGAACAACTCTACCGCTGCACCACCGCGGAAAATGCTGCTTGAATAGTGTAGGGCATAAAGGTGACATTCAGGCCTACCATAGTCAGAACTTTTTTGCCGCCAATTCAAACATACCTTTTCACCATCAGTCTGTTTACCTTCATCCATCTTTTACAAGTTGAATGCATTTTCCTTCTCCAGTAACTTTTAGTTATGTACTTACCATAACTTTAGATGTATGGGATCCATCTCGCCTACATTCTCAACAGATGGGTTCGGAGCCGATCCTCGGCTCTGACTCGGCGCTATACAATAGAACGCAGTCTCTTATTGGCTGAGTTACCTCATATCCCAGGATGCACCACCACCACCTCCCCAGATCTCGTTTGTTCACACTCATGTTCACAGAGACATACCATTGGTATAACATACTCAGGTCTTTCAAGAGAGGAAAGAAGATCAATTTCGGATCGTCCGGTCTCTCCTGGTCCACGAGGCAGGGGGATGGAGGGTGGGTTATTAGGAATGTAGGCGAGATGGATCCCATACATCTAAAGTTATGGTAAGTACATAACTAAAAGATGTTATGTGATCCTATCTCGCCTACATTCTCAACAGATGGGACAGCGTCCCTAGCACCTAATTCCCGGGTGGCTCACTGGAAAACACTCCTGAGAACTGTGGAACCGAAGGAAGCTCGACCCCTGGATGCCACATCTAATTTGTAGTGAGAAACAAAGGTGTGTGAAGATGTCCACGTGGCAGCTGCACAAATGTCGCCAATGGAGAGCTTGGAATGAAAGGCTGCCGAAGTGGCCATTGCTCTAGTGGAATGAGCTTTAACGGGAGCTATGAGCTCCTTGTTTGAGATGAAGTAAACGTGAGTGATGCAGTCTCTGATCCACTTGGCAATAGTAACTTTAGTGATGGCTTTGCCTAATCTGTTATCTGAAAAGGACACAAACAGTTGATCTGATTTCCTTGCATTGTGTGTCCTGTCCAAATAGAAGCGTAATTGCCTGTGGACATCTAAACAGTGAAAAGTGTATTCAGCTCTATTGGAATATTTGGGAAAGAAGACAGGTAGCTCCATCGACTGTTGTAGACAGAAATTAGAACAAACCTTGGGAATAAAAGATGGGTTTGTCCGAAGAGATACTCTATCCTTGTGGAATACCAAGTAAGGTGGTTTGACACACAGAGCCTGAAGCTCTGAAACCCGTCTGGCTGAAGTAATAGCAATTAGAAAGGCCATTTTCCAAGAAAGGAATTTCAGATCACAGTTAGCTGCCGGCTCAAAGGGTGGCGAGGTTAAAGCACCTAACACCACATTCAGATCCCACGGCGGTGCAGGTTGCAAAATGGGAGGTCGTAGAAGCCAAGCTCCTTTAATAAAGGCTTTACAGAGCTTGTTACTCATTAAGGGAGGTTGCACACTTTCATGAAAGTTGGAAATAGCTGCCAATTGTACTTTGATGGTAGATACTGAGCAACCTTGCTGGAACAGAGAGGCTAAAAACTTGAGTACTTCTGATACCGAGGCTGCCATTGGGTCTAGTCCTCGGAGCTGGGCCCAAATCGCAAACCTCTTCCATTTACTGCTATATATTTTCTTTGTAGAAGTCTTGTGGGCCGAAGATAAAATGTGTATGACTTCAGGGGCCAAGGAGTGGCTCCTAATTATGGTCGGAAGAGGAGTAGCCAGGCTGTCAACTTCAACGAATGGAGGGACTGATGGAGTTGTCCTGACTGATGAGTCAAAAGGTCCGGGAGTTGGTCCAGGAACCAAGGACCCTCCAATGCATACCTGTGAAGAAAGGGGAACCAGATTTGCCGAGGCCAGTATGGGGCGATTAAGATCATCCTGCTTCGCAAGCGAATCGCCTTCTGAATCACCTTGGGGAGAAGGGGAACCGGTGGGAAGGCATACAGCAGACCGGAGGGCCAATCGTGGACTAGAGCGTCCTTGGGAGACTCCCCCGAAACTGGGGTCAGAGTGAAGAAGTGGTGACATTTCGCATTGAAGGGGCTTGCGAAGAGATCGCAACAGGGGACTCCCCATCTTGTGAAAATCTGTGTTGTCACTCTGTAGTTCAAGGACCACTCGTGAGGAGAGAGAATAGTTCTGCTCAGTCTGTCGGCTATCATGTTGGATTTCCCCGGAATGTGCGTTGCTATTAGAAAACGCTTGGTAGCAACCACCCACTCCCATACTCTCATGGCCTCTCTGCAAAGGGAGTAGGACCTGGTTCCTCCTTGCTTGTTCAGGTACCAGACTACCGACATGTTGTCGGACTGAATGGCAATTGTACCCTGGGGGAGGTGATCGTGCAGTGCTTGCAACGCTAAAAGCACCGCCCTCATCTCCAGGATGTTGATGTGAAAAAGACTCTCGTCGGGGTGCCACGTACCTTGGACCGACCTGTCCAGATAATGACCCCCCCACCCTGTCTGGGAGGCGTCCGTAGTAAGCATGGCAGATGGGAGTGGCGGTACGAAAGGTCGCCCTTGATCCAGATTGTGGGTTAGCAGCCACCAACGAAGATCCTGTTTGCAGGTGTCCGTGATCAGAATGTGGTGACTGAGGGGATGGTCCTGATAAGACCATTGGACTGAGAGGAGCCACTGAAGTATCCTCATGTGCAACCTTGCCAAGGGGACCAGAAGAATGGTGGCTGCCATGGAGCCCAGTAGTTGTAGGACCATTCTTGCTGGAGCACGACGTCTGAGGAGTAGGGTCCGGACCTGAGACTGAAGTGTAGCGATCCTTTCTGCAGGAAGATAGACTCGCATCTGCTTTGAATCTATTTCTGCACCGATAAACAGAATACGCTGAGATGGTTGCAATACAGATTTTGACCAATTGAAGGTGATTCCTAAGGATTCGCCCAGTGCTACCGTGGCTGCTAAATTTTGCAAGAGTAGATGCCTGGAGGCGGCAGTTAGGAGCCAGTCGTCTAGGTATGGAAACACCTGGAATCCTAGACTTCTCAAGTGAGCAGTCGCGACTGCCAAACATTTGGTAAACACCCTGGGGGCTGTGGTGAGACCAAAGGGCAGTGCTCGGAACTGGAAATGACTGTCTCCTAGGCTGAAGCGTAAGTGTCTCCTCGACGTGTGATCCATCAGGATGTGATAGTTGGCGTCTTTGAGGTCTATGGAGCACATCCAAACTCCTTTCTCCAAAAGCGGGAGAATGGATTGTAAAGTGACCATCCGGAATTTGGACTTTTTTACAAATCGGTTCAGTTTGCTGAGATCTAAAATGGGTCTCAAGTCCCCGGTCTTTTTTGGCACCAAAAAGAATCTTGAGTAAGTCCCTAATCCGGCCTGGTCTGCGGGGACGGGTTGGATGACTCCTTTTTGAAGCAGCTTTGATACTTCGTTGGCTGCATGATCCCGTTGACTGGGTGGTGGGTCCGGGATTCTTCGGACTGGTGGGGGGGTTGAACAAAGGGTATGGAGTAACCTCCGGCAATGATTCGAAGCACCCATCGGTCCTGAGTAATATCTTCCCAGGCCTTTAGGTGCTTGACGACCCCGACTGGCTCCGGAGCTGCACAGTCGGGTACTCCTTCAGGGATGCTGGAAGGAGGAGGAGCCACGAAAGGACTCGCGGTCTCCAGTGTTGCGGGGGCCTCCGCCGCCTCTGGGACGGCGTCTTCCTGAAAAATTTCCCCGTCCTCTGCCTCTAGGAGGGGGGTCGCTCTGCTGCGACGAGTAAGACTTCTGAGACTTACGGAACCACATCTTCCCTCCCCCCCGGGCCTTGGGATAAGGCCTGACGGGAGTGGAAAAATGGGCCCCTACGGCAGCCAAGGTCTTACCCTCCTGCTCGCAGCGAGTCAAAGTGTCCTTTACCTTGGGGCCAAACAATGAGGACCCATCAAAGGGGGCGTCGGCAAAGGAAGACTTAAAGGCCTCTGCAAAATGACACAGGCGTAACCAGGCTTGTCTCCGTAGAGCAACACCTGTTCCCGCCGCTCTACTACGCCTTGCCGCATAGGAAATGAGCCTCATGGACGAGTTAGATAATGAGGATAGGGTAGCCAACTGAGAATTAACCGTCTGAGTTAATTGATCAGGTAAGTTACCCGAGAGGGTGTCCGACAGCTCCTTGACCAGATCCCTCTGTAGTCTAGTAAAGTGTGCCAAATAATTCAGAGACCTTAACGTAAAGGCCGCTGAAGTAAGGGTATGCTTGCCATACCGATCCATGCTCCTAGACTCTTTGTTAGGGGGATGGATGGACGTCGAAGCCTCTGCCACATTTTGTTGGGTGGCAGATGCCACCACCATAGCATCTACAGCCACACCTTTCGATAAGAACTCCTTGTCCGGGGGTGCCGACAGAAACTTATTGGGACGAGCTGGCACCGGTTCCACAGAATCCGGGTGTTCCCGCCCCGAGATCAAATCCAGAAGCTCATCGAAGGGCGGAGACACCCAGGAGGCGGAGGGCTGGGCCCCGAAGGCCTTGAGGAATACCGACTCCTCAGCGGAAGGGGGTTTGGATTGCCAATCGCCTCGGTGTTTAAGGATTTCTAAAATGTCAGCAAAGGAGACATCTTCCGATGACGACTTTGGGGACCCTTCCGCATCATCGAGGTCGGTATCCGATGTGAGGGACTCGTCAGGGGAGTCGACGTGTTTCCTCCTACACTGTCTCTTCCTAGGTGGTTCCTCCGAAGGAGAGTCAGAGGAACCTCCAGGAAGAAGGGAACCACCAATGGGGGTAACCTCAGGCCCCGGGGCTCCGCTGTCACAAGACAGGGGGATTCCAGAAGCAACAGTCACCACGTCCAAGGAAGGGGGTGGTAGTGGAAAGGTCGAAGTAGCCAAAGAGGATTTGGCTAAAGCACTACTCATGGCATCGAAGGCAGGACCCCCAGAATCCTGGGAAGGTGCCATCCCCGAGGCCACAACAGTAACAGGAGCCCCCGCAGCCGACGCACCTAGAGAGAGGCTCGGAACCGAGAAGGTCAGATCCGAAGTCTCCCCCCCGGGCCCAACTGAGGAAGCTCGTGTACCGAACCCCGACCCGAGGGACGGAGTTGAAGTTAGAGTCGGAGCCGACTCGATAACTTCGACGGATCCACCAACACCGACTCCAACGGCGCCGAGGCTGTCGGAGGAGGAATGGTAGTAGAAAGATAAGGGATCGGCTCCAAGGCCAACTGGGCAGGAGCCGAGATCAATTTAGTGAAGACCGGTGACTGGAACAGCTTCTGAAGCACCCTGTCTACGTCCGAATCGGACATCCTCGAAGAACGAGAAGAGACCGATCGGGTCCGAGTCGACTTCTCCGCCCGGCTCCGAGAGTGGGGACCGGCTCCGTAAAGGCTCGAGGCGTGTCGGCGCCGAGGGAGATTCCACCACTATTGCAATCTCCCTCGAGCCGATGGACTTCGGCTCAGTGGAAGTGTCTGAGCGGGCAGTCCTCATCGGCTCCGAAGTCAGTGGAGCCGATGAAGGTGACCCACCTCGATGTCCGAGCTCTCGACTCCGAGGCCAGGGGAGTAGAGGCTGGAGGCATCGAGGCAGACCGTTCCGCCCTCGGCCCCGAAGTCCGTGGAGCCGACGGAGAAGCCTGCCTAGACTTTTTGGCTATCGGGTCCGACGGACTGGTCGGAGCCGACGATCTTTTCTTCTTACCAGAAGGGGAAGAAGAAGAGGACAAAGCTTCCTCAAAAGAAGGGGCAATGAGCCCTTTTAAAATCAATTTGTTTTTCCTCTCTTGTAGGACACGAGAGGAAAAAGCGTGGCAAACGCTACAAGACTCCTGCAGGTGTTTAGGACCTAGACAATACACACACAGGGAATGATCATCTGTGATTGACATCTTGTAGCTACACTTGACACATTTTTTGAACCCAGACGGTCTATGTTCTTTTGACATGGTTCCGACAAATTAACAACAATTAAAGACTAACTACAAACAGTGATAACTAGGCTCTAACTCAAACGCCTAAATTAGGGCTAGGCCCCTCTAAGTCAAACGGAACCTACCGATCAAAAAACAAACACAATTTTCCACAAAAAATTATCAAAACACAAACGTACAACAACAATAGCTGTTAAAACAGCTTTTGGGTGAATTTCAGAAAAAATTCTGACAGAAAAGATTTCTAACTAGAGGTACTTAGCTCAGCCAAGTCCGAGACCACGTCTATGCTGGAAAGCGGCAAACGAGATCTGGGGAGGTGGTGGTGGTGCATCCTGGGATATGAGGTAACTCAGCCAATAAGAGACTGCGTTCTATTGTATAGCGCTGAGTCGGAGCCGAGGATCGGCTCCGGACCCATCTGTTGAGAATGTTGGCGAGATAGGATCACATAACATCTATATATTCCTGTTGACGTCTTTGCAGTTACAGTAAGTGTCACATTGGAGTTTTTCATAGGTTCATAGGTTGGTACTAGGCTATCGGCCCTAGGGCCTATACAAGCTTAGCCATAACAATTCCCTGGATATTTCTTCCCACAATATTTACTTCTCAGGACTCCTGTCTAGCAGGGCAACTGACATGATCCCTGGGGTGAATTTCCTATCTCCCATCCAATCATCAAGGTTCCTTTTGAAGAGGTCCAAGGAGGCACTCTGTTTGACATGTATTGGCTATTCCAGAGAATGGGGAGTCTCTGGGTCAAGAACCTATCCCCCGAGCATGTTTTGTTCATTGTGATGACAAGGTTTAGATCCCTGGAGCATGTGGCTCTGAGGGATTGGGATTTCTTTTAAGTGCAGCATGTCCAACAGCTCAGTGTTTGACATGGCCTTGTATTTTAATCAGAGATTGCCTCTGAGCAGACAATATGCCACAGAGTATAGCTGGAGTTTTGTTAGATGGTCAGTATAGGGCATCTGCTTTAGGCCTGTGATTCTTTTAGTGAGGTAGTTCTGTGGCCTTTCCAGCTGTTGCAGATGTCTTGTGAGGTACATACCAAACTGGGCGATGTACTCTATAATGGATCTAATGAGGGATGAGTACAGTGGGACAATGACCTACTTTTCTTCTGGATGAAAAGGCCTTAGTGATGAGGTGTGCCACATAGAAGGATTTCCTGACTGTTGTGGCAATGTGGTTATTGAAGGTGAGACCACTGTCCACCTGTGTCCCTAAGTCTTTTATCACACTTTCAGTGTTTAGTGTACTGCCACCTATGTGGTAATTCATGGGGTACATGTTTTTTCCCAAAGGGGATAACTTTTAGTTATGTACTTACCATAACTTTAGATGTATGGGATCCATCTCGCCTACATTCAATACATATGGGTTCGGAGCCGATCCTCGGCTCCGACTCGGCACCGAATACAATAGAACGCAGTCTCTTATTGGCTGAGCTATTCTATATCCCAGGATGCACCACCACTAGTTCCCCAGATCTTGTTTGTCCGCACTCATAGACACAGAGACATACCATTAGTATAACATACTCAGGTCTTTCAAGAGAGGAAAGATTGGATTTCGAATCGACCGGTCTCTCCTGATCCATGAGGCAGGGGATGGAGGGTGGGTTATTAGGAATGTGGAGATGGATCCCATACATCTAAAGTTATGGTAAGTACATAACTAAAAGATGTAATGTGATCCTATCGCCTACATTCAATACATATGGGACAGCCCCTAGCACCTTATTCCTGGGAGGCTCACTGGAAAACACTCCTGAGAACTGTGGAACCGAAGGAAGCTCGACCCCTGGATGCCACATCCAATTTGTAGTGAGAAATGAAAGTGAGGAGGTCCACGGCAGCCGCACAAATGTCATCAATAGAAAGTTTAGAATGAAATGCTGCTGAGGTAGCCATAGCTCTAGTAGAATGAGCTTTAATCCAGCTATGAGTTTTCTATTCGAGGATGCATAAATATGAGTAATGCAGTCCCTGATCCATTTAGCAATAGTGACTTTAGTGACCGCATTACCTAATCTGTTATCGGAAAAAGATAGAAAAAGCTGGTCTGACTTTCTGGTTTTTTGCATCCTATCCAAATAAAAACGCAATTGTCTATGGACGTCCAAGCAGTGAAAAGGCGTATTCAGACCTATCTGAAAATTTGGGAAAGAAGACAGGTAATTCTAGTGACTGTCGAAGAGCCAGTTTAGAGCAAACCTTTGGAACAAAGGATGGATTTGGTCTAAGGGACACTCTGTCTTTGTGAAAAACCAAGTATGGTGGGTTAATACACAAGGCCTGGAGCTCTGAAACTCTTCTAGCCGAAGTAATGGCGACTAAGAGGGCAGTTTTCCAAGAAAGGAACTTTAATTCACAGGTAGCTGCTGGCTCAAAAGGGGACGAGGTCAAAGCCCCTAGCACTACGTTAAGGTCCCATGGCGGTGCCGGATGAACAGTAGGGGGACGTAACAGCCAAGCTCCTTTAATGAAAGCCTTACATAACTTGTTGTTCATTAAGGAAGGATTAATACAATCATGAAAGTTAGAGATAGCTGCCAATTGTACTTTAATGGTGGACACCGAAGACCCTTGGTTAAATAGAGTGGCTAAAAACTTTAACACCTCCGAAACGGAAGCTGTCACTGGATCCACTCCACGGGATTGGGCCCAGATGGCAAACCTCTTCCACTTATTGATATATATTTTCTTGGTAGAAGCCTTGTGAGCCGAAGATAAGATGTGCATGACTTCTGGGGCTAAGGAATGGTTTCTCACTACGGTTGGAAGAGGAGCAACCAGGCTGCTAGCCTGAGTGCAGGGAGGGACTGGTGGAGTCGTCCCGACTGATGAGTCAACAGGTCCGGAAGCTGATCCAGGAACCAAGGACCGTCCAACGATATTTGTGAAAGGGAACCAGGTTTGCTGAGGCCAGAACGGGCGATTAATATCATCTTGCTGTTTGGCAGAATCGCCTTTGAATCACCTTGGGAGAGGGGAATAGGTGGAAAGGCATACAGCAGGCCGGAGGGCCAATCGTGGACTAGAGCGTCCTTGGGTGTCACCCCCAGCAGGAGTCAGGGTGAAGAAATGTGGACATTTCGCATTGAGGGGCTCGTGAAAAGATCGAAACAAGGATTCCCCACTTGAGAAGATCTGTGAGGCTATCTTGTCGTTAGCGACCACTCGAGGAGAGAGAATAGTCCTGCTCAACCTGTCGGCTATCACGTTGGACTTCCCGGAATGTGCGTTGCCAGTAGGTAGCGTTTGGTAGCAATCGCCCACTCCCATACTCTCATTGCCTCCTGCAAAGAGGGTAGGACCTGGTTCCTCCTTGTTTGTTCAAGTACCAGACAACCGACATGTTGTCGGACTGGATGGCAACCACGGCTTGGGGAAGGTGGTGTAGAGATTGCAATGCTAATAGCACGCTCTCATCTCCAGAACGTTGATGTGAAGAACAGACTCGTCCGGCGCCACGTGCCTTGAACCGACCTGCCCAGACAATGTCCCCCACCCTGTCCGGGAGGCGTCCGTAGTCAGCGTGGCGGGAGTGGGGGGACAAAGGGTTGACCCGGATTGAGGTTGGCGGTTACCAGCCACCAACGAAGGTCCTGCTTGCATTTGTCTGTAATCAGTATTTGGTGGTTGAGAGGAAGGTCCTGGTAAGACCACTGAACTGACAAAAGCCACTGGAGAATCCTCATGTGCAGCCTTGCAAAGGGAACCATGAGAATGTTGGCCGCCATGGAACCTAATAGTTGCAACACCATCCTTGCTGGAGCCCAACGTCTTTTGAGTAGAGTCCGGACCTGATTTTGGAGTGTCTCTATTCTTTCTGCAGGAAGGAAGACCCGCATTTGTCTTGAATCTATTTCTGCTCCAATAAACAGAATACGCTGAGATGGCTGCAGCACCGATTTTGACCAATTGAAGGTGATCCCCAAGGAACTGCCCAATTTGATAGTGGCTGTTAGATTCTCTAAAAGTAGATGCTTGGAGGTGGCAGTTAGGAGCCAGTCGTCTAGGTACGGAAACAGCTGGAATCCTAAACTCCTCAAGTGAGCAGTCACTACTGCCAAACATTTGGTGAACACTCTGGGGGCTGAAGTGAGACCAAAGGGCAGAGCTTGAAACTGGAAATGACCGTCTCCCAGGCTGAAGCGTAAGTGTCTTCTGGACGCCCAATTTATTAATATGTGGTAGTAAGCGTCCTTGAGATCTATGGAGCACATCCAAACACCTTCCTCCAACAGCGGAAGAATGGATTGTAAGGTGACCATCCGAAATTTGGACTTCTTTACGAATCGGTTGAATTTGCTGAGATCCAAGATGGGTCTCCAGTCCCCAGTCTTTTTTGGCACCAAAAAGAACCTTGAGTAAGTCCCTGATCCAGCTTGGTCTGCGGGGACAGGTTGGATGACTCCTTTTCACAGCAGTTTTGATACCTCGTAGGCTGCTAAAACCCGCTGACTGGGTGGAGGGTGCGGGATCCTTCGGGTTGGAGGGGGATAATGATCTAAGGGAATGGTGTATCCTCCGGCAATTATTCGAAGCACCCATTGGTCCTGAGTAATCTGTCTCCAGGCTTCTAGGTGCTCCGAAAAACCCCCGACTGGCTCGGAGCTGCACAGTCGGGCACTCCTTCAGGGATGTTGGAAGGAGGAGAGCCACGAAAGGACTCGGGTCTCCAGTGTTGCAGGGCCTCCGCCCTCTGGGACGTCTTCCAGAAAAATTTCCCCTTCCTCTGCCTCTAGAAGGGAGTCATTCTGCTGTGGTGAGTAAGGCTTCTGAGATTTTGAAACCACATCTTCCCACCCCTTCGAGCCTTGGGATAAGGCCTGAAGGGAGTAGAAAACCGGGCTCCGACAGCAGCCAAAGTCTTACCTTCTTGCTCACAGTGAATCAAGGTGTCCTTTACCTTGGGTCCAAACAATGAGGACCCATCAAAGGGAGCGTCGGCAAAGGAAGACTTGAAAGCCTCCATAAAAATGACACAGGCGGAGCCAGGCTTGTCTTAAAGCAACTCCTGTACCCGCCGCTCTACTCGCTCCTTCAGCAGCATAAGATATGAGCCTCATGGAGGAGTTAGATAAAGAAGAAAGGGTAGATAACTGAGCGCCAACCGACTGGGCTAACTGCTCAGGTAAATTACCCAAGAGGGAGTCTGACAGCTCCTTGACCAGATCCCTCTGCAGTCTAGTAAAATGTGCCAAATAATTCAGGGACCTTAACGTGAAGGCCGCTGAAGTCAGGGTCGCTTGCCTGCGATCCATGCTCCTAGACTCTTTATTAGGAGGGTGGACGGACGTTGAAGCCTCTGCTACATCTTGCTGGGTAGCAGATGCCACCACCATAGCATCTACTGCCACTTTGGATAAAAATTCTTTGTCGGTGGGGCGAAAGGAACTTGTTGGGGCAAGCAGGCACCGGTTCCACAGAATCTGGGTGTTCCCACACCCTTCGAGAGATCAAATCCAGAAGCTCATCGAAGGGTGGAGACACCCAGGAGGGGGAGGGCTGAGCCCCAAAGGCCTTGAGGAAGACCGACTCCTCAGCAGAAGGGGGTTTGGACTGCCAGTCGCCTCGTTGTTTAAGGATTTCTAATATGTCCTTGAAGGAGACATCATCCGAGGACGACTTTGGGGACCCTTCCGCATCATCGAGGTCGGTCGATGTAAGAGACTCATCAGGGGAGTCAACGTGTTTCCTCTTACACAATTTCTTTCTGGGGGTTCCTCCAGCGTCGGAGGAACCTCCAGGAAGAAGGACCACCGTGGGGGTATCCTCAGGCCTAGGGCTCCGCTGTGAGACAGGGGAACTCCGGAAGCACCAGTTTCCAAATCCATGGAAGGTGGTGGTGAAAGGTCGAAGTAGCCACAGAAGATTTGGCTAAGGCACTCCTCATAGCATCGAAGGCGGACCCCAGAATCCTGGGAAGGTCCAACCGAGGCCTAGCGGACGTAGGAGCCCCTGCAGCCCGGCGCGAGAGGGAGGCTAGGGACCGAAAGAATCGGGCGGCACCCCGGGGCCGACAGAGGAGGTCCCATTCGAACCCGACCCAAGAGCGGGGTAGAAGTAAGTCGGAGCTGACTCAATTACCTCAACCGGATCCACCAGCACCGACTCCAGCGGCACGAGGCTGTTGGAGGAGGAATCGACAAGAAGGATGGGCAGTCGGCTCCAGTACCAATTGGGTCGGAGCCGACATCAATTTAAAGACTGGAGACTGGAAAAGCTTCTGTAGTACCCTGTCTATGTCCGAATCGGACATCCTCGAAGATCGAAGAGACCGATCGGGTCCGAAACTTCTCCATCGGTTCCGATAGACAAGTGGACCGGCTCGTAAAGGTTCCATAATTATCGGCGAGGAAGATTCCATCACTATTTCAACTTCCTCGGGCCGATAAGGCCTTCGCCGAGGGAAGTGTCTGAGCATGTAACCCTCGGCTCCGAAGGCAGTGGAGCCGATGAAGGTGACACACCTCTCGATGCTCGAGCTCGGCTCGAAACTGAAGGAGTCAAGGCAGGAGACATCGAGGCAGACCGTTCCACCCTCGGCTCAAGTCCGTGGAGCCAAGGAGAAGCCTGCCTAGATTTTTTTGTTGTCGGTTCCGACGGACTGGTCGGAGCCGACGATTTCTTTTTCCTTTGGGAAGTAGGAGAGCCAGAAGTCAAAGCTTCCTCAAAGGATGGAGCAATCAGCCCTTTTAATATTAATTTGTTTTTCCTCTCTTGGAGGACTCGAGAAGAAAAAGCGTGACACACACTGCAGGACTCTTGAAGATGTTTAGGTCCTAAACAGTACACACATAGCACGTGATCATCCGTTATTGACATTTTATACCCGCACTTAGTGCATTTTTTGAATCCTGAAGGTCTATGTTCTTTAGACATTGTAGCTCTCGCCAAAAACTAAGTTAACAGGAAAAAAACGACCACAACAAGAGACACAAAACTTAACAGGCCTAGGCCCCTCTAATTTAAACGGAACCGTTGGTCGACAAACAGACACAATCACCACAAGATTACCTCAAAAATACCACAAAGAAACTTCCAAACACAACAGTATCACAACAGTATTACAACAGTATCTGTTAAAACAGCTTTTGGGGAAAAAAGAGAATTTTCAGACAAAAAGTTCTATCTGACTAAAAGTACTTAGCTCAGCCAAGTCCGAGACCACGTCTATGCTCTTGAGCGGCAAACGAGATCTGGGAAACTAGTGGTGGTGCATCCTGGGATATAGAATAGCTCAGCCAATAAGAGACTGCGTTCTATTGTATTCGGTGCCGAGTCGGAGCCGAGGATTGGCTCCGAACCCATATGTATTGAATGTAGGCGAGATAGGATCACATTACATCTATACATTTCTTGGTATTAAGCTTGAGTCCATGGCTCTGGCACCAAGCATCTGTTTCTGTAAGGCTTTTTTGTAGAATATCCACATCATTTGGGGATTCAATAATGGCTCCCAGTTTGCAGTCAGCTGCGAACTTTGTTAGCCAGAGTCCCTTAGTGTTGGCCTGTACATCAGAGAAGTAGATACCAAACAAGAGCAGTCCCAGGACTGAATCCTGAGGTACTCCAGTTGTCACTTGTCTGGAGCTGGATTTGGAGTTGGCTACTTTTACAGACTGGGTTCTGTCAGTAAGCCAGTGGGCAGCCCATCGAGTGATGCAGGGATTTATGCCCAGCTTAGTAAGTTTATCTATGATTCCAGATTGGGAGATGGTGTCGAAGGCCTTGGCAAGGTTCAGATAGGCTGTGTGGACTGCCTTACCCTCGTTCACAGCTCTGGAGACTGATTTGAAGAAGTCAGACAGGTTCAGGTGACAAGATTGGCCCTTCACAAACCCAAACAGGGTGGGGTCCAGTGTTTGAAGGTTGCCAGTGTCTTTGTTTATAAGTTCCATGATAAGACGTTCCATGCCCTTGCAGATCAGGCTCGTCAGACTGATGGGATGGTAGTTCCTGGGATCCAAGGTGGATCCCCCCTTGTGGAGTAGGATAAGTGTAGCTGTGCACCACTCAGTGGGCATGAAGCCTGAGGTGAGGCTATTATTAAACATGACACTTAGGTGAGGTGCCAGTTCGTTTTGTAGTTCATGTAGTACACAGCCCGGGATGTCATCTGGTCCCATGGATGCTGTATTCTTAGCTTTGGAGAGTGCGGTTTCTACCTGTGTGGCCACGATTACCAGAATTTGGCAATCTTTTAGTATTGAGATGGGCTCTTTAAGGGGTGAGAGGGGGGTGAAGTTGGCACTAAGTCGATCTGCCAGGATATTGGCAATATCCTTGGGATCAGTATATTTAATGCCATCCTCTTGTAGCTCAGAGCATATCTGAGCATTGCCATTTAGATTCTTGACATAACTATAGAATGCCTTGTGGTTGTCTTTGGAATTTTTGGCAATTTTATTTTCGTAACTAGAGTTGGAGGATTTTATGAGGGATCTTAGCTTCTTACTGAGTCTGGTAAGGGAGTTTTTTGCATCCTGGGATTTTCCTCTTTCCTGCAACAGTTTCTTTCTTATGTTTTATAGTTTGTTTATAGCAGGGGACCAGCAGATTGGCTTCCTATTTTTGGAGGAAAGCGTCTTGGTTCTATTTGGGATGGCATGATTCATGCATGAGTGGATGTGCTCGTACAGTGCCTTAGTGTAGGATTCAGCAGTCGAACTATGAGCTCCCATCTGCATGGGTGTCATGAAGTTTGTCACTTCTGACTTGAGTAGCATGAAGTTGGCTTTGGACAAGTGTTTTACAGAGGTTTCCTTACTGGGGGTGGGGGTGGGATGTGGATGTCAAGGGTGATTTGCTTATGGTCAGATCTGACCAATGAGGGGGTGACCACTGGTGTGGAGCAACTATCTCCCATGTTGTTAATGACCAGGTCTAGAATATTGGAGCCCCTGGTGGGACAATGGATTAGTTGATCCAAGGTGTTGGAATTTATGAATTTCAAGAACCGTTGGGAAAAGGTGATGGTACCCAAGTAGTTTTCCCAGTTAATGGCAGGGTAGTTGAAATCACCCAGTATTAGGGTGTTTGGTTGTATATTAATATTTTCCAGTATGTTTAGAAAGCTGTAGTGAAAATCTTGGGGCATGGTGAGGGATCTGTAGCAAGCTACAATTTGGATTGCAGTCTTACCTAGTGTTAGTTGCACCTGGAGAATTTCAGATGCATTGTGTTGGGCAACTAGCCTGGAGGTGTGAATATCCTTGGTGAATATGAGCACTCCTACACCTTTAATGTTTCGGTCTTGGTTTGGTGGCAGAAAAGTGTGGTAAGAGTTATAGCCTGGTATTGCAGGGGTGCTCTCTGGAGCCTTGAACCAGGTCTCAGTTACTGCACAGATATCAATGTTCTCCATTTTTAGGAGTGCTTCGAGAGAGTGGATTTTGAGGTTTAGACTTCTAGCATTGAGTAGCATTACCTTCAGATTTTGCATGCTTGTATCTGTTATGGTGGTGGTTTTGTCCTTTGAACCTTGCCTAAAAAAGGCACTATGGGGTGGTGAGAGTGAGAGGGATAGCCAGTAACCTGAATCCCAGGGGTGACAGGTGCAGACCATCTCTGGCAAACCATTGTGGTTTGTCAATCATGTCATCCCAGGCAGACAGATACTGGATCCCCTTTGAATGACACCAGAAGCTTGGCCAATTGTTGAAGTCAATCATTTTGTCCTTATACTGTGGTATCATTCTGGATGAAGGCAGGATGCTACTCAGGGATAGGGTCATACCTGCTTGGGCCACATGATCCGAGAGCTCTTCAATGTCTCTATTTATGTAGTCCAGGGAGGTATGTCTCAAGTCATTCACTCCAACATGGACAATGACAGTCATATTTGTACTTGTTGTGGAGTGACTTGAGTGTGTGCATTAAGTGACGGATCCTGGCACCCGACAGGCAGCTAACTGTAATTTTCTCCTTGTTCAGCCTGGTGAGTGGGACATCAGTGTGCCTGACTATAGAGTCACCTATAACTAAAGTGTTGGGTACATTGTCTTGCCTTAGGAGCTGTTGTTGGGTGGCACACTGGTGTTGTGGGCTATTTGTCACTTTGGTTGTGACTAGTGTTTGTTTGCGTTCCAGCTTCGGAGGTCCTTCTTGCTTTGGGCAGGTTAATGTTAAGGGCCTCCACATATGTGGGTTTAGTGTTGCTATGTGTGGGTGTTGATGGTGTAGGTTTTGAAGGGCTATGTGTTGCTTCAGGTGTAGTGCAGGTGTTAACCTTCTCCTCTTGACTGTCTAGCACAATCTTGGCTGGAGAGAGCTTTGCTTCCAGTTTGGCTATGTAAGTGCATCTCTCGCAGGTTGTAGTGTTGGGTGGTAGGAGGAGGTGAGGGTTTTCTGTGTAAATGAGGCAGTTGCTGCATAGCCCCAGTATGCCCAGATTCACCAGGTGGACAGGAGAAATCACCGGAAGCTGACTCTTGGACATGCCAGTTTAGGTGATTTTTTGTAAAGTACAGGAGCTGTTTTCCCTTACCTTTGCAAGGTACTTTGCAATTATAGGCTGTTTAGCGCTTATGATTAATTCCTCCTTATTAACAAGGAGAGTGGAGTGCTTATATCAGTTTAAGGCTTCCTAGTGCTTTCCAGCAGGTTCTAGAGCAAGTGCTAGTCACAGGGGTTCAGATTTTAGTGGTACTACTGAGAAACCAGCTAGTTCTAAGGGAAAATTTGAAGGCAGACTTTCTGGCACCTGGAATAGTTTAACCATAGCCCGGCGGTGCTGCACAATGTGCAAAATGCGCAAACGTGTGTTTTTAAGCCAAAAAGTTGAAAGGGATAGAAATCAGCCCAAAATGGCTAAAATTTCAATTTCAGAGCTGGAAACCACTCCTCTAGTGTCATTGGTAAGCAGTAGGACTTCCCTCTACCACAGCAAGGTCTGGATAGCTCTGAACACAGAAAATAATGTCCTGAAACCAGCAAAGCCTGGGATTTGGACTATACTAGCTAGGAAAGGTGGGAAACAAGCAAACAAGATATATATATATATATATATATATATATATATATATATATATATATATATATATATTTATTTATTATTTTTTTTTTTTGTTAAAACAGGCTAAACAATGCAGTAATACACTAAATAAACACAGAAAAGGCTAACACATGTGAGTGTGTAGCCCTAAATAATAAATACAATTAAAACTCTACAAAATTAGCAATTTAAAACTTTTTAAATGAAGCAAGGCAAGTATACAACTGAAAAACAATTTAAGAGGCAGTAATACAGTAGAATAAGTAACTAGTCTACATATACAGAAAAGTCTATATATACAGAAATGCAGCTAAAACACACTAAAACAATTCAGATGCAGTGCAACCTAGAGCACTTGAGTTGTAGCAATATTAAGGCAAATACAGTTTTAATAAATGCACTAAAATATACTCTATATTTCCAAAATGTTTGCTCCTTGGGGTTAATGTCATCCAGGAAGGGTAAATGCCATTGTTGGAGACAGATTCCCCATAAAGATCGCCACCATAAGTGTCTTTTTTTTTGTCTTAGAGATTCTCGTGACTATACATCTTGTTCAATTTGTCAGCCATTTATCCTGAAAACCCTTCACAGTAGACTTTCTTTTCCTTCCATGTATCTTAAAAATCAGCATCTTAAGCTTCTGTCTAAAGATACAATGAAAGGAATCTCCCACCCCAAGGATCAGCCATCAGGGAAGAAGAAGTTGAACAAGGTACGACCAAAATTTTCCACTGTCCATCCTCTGCCAAGTGTTTTTCCAAGATCATTACAAACCTGGAGGCTTGCTCGGTTATGTTGTTGGATTTCTCTGCCGTGACCATGTTGGAGGCTGGTGAGGATCCACTTGGCAGCAAATCCAAACAGGCTTTGCAGGCATCTGTCTCAGATGTTCAGTAGGAACCATGACTGATTTTTTTCTGAGGGGCCTAGGGGAATTCCTCCATTTTTAGTTGTGGAAGAAGTTCCTTCTATGGTTCTCAAATGTCTTCCTGGGTCTGAGCCTTCTCAGTTGTTGGAGGGAACTTTCTCTTAAAAAAAAAAACAAAAGCTTACACAGTTCTTCTGCTGCTAGGGATTCACAAAGTTATTGGCAGACCTTTACTTGGGGACTATTTACTGCTTTAATGTCCTTAAAGCCTTCTCAAATGGTTTTGGTTCCTGCTCCTCCTTGGTCCTCTACTCCCCTTAAAAGGCTTAGAGAACATTATTCTTCTGAGGATGAGTCAGATTTTGATGATGAATCCCCGACTTATTCTACTCAAATTCCTTCTCCTTTGGGCTATGGGTCAGAGGAGGAGGAATCTATTAGTCTTGGTGTTCCTTCTGAGGAAATTTCCTTTGGGGACACACTGTCTAAGATAACTGATTTTTTTTTTAAATGGGATTGTACTCAGGTCTCTGATATCCATAAGAGGTACTATGAGTTGCTGCAGTTGGACTATCCTAAGCCTGCGCCTATTAATTCTATTTTGGCTGCTTTGCTGGATGCTTTTTCCAGTGCCTCTCATGCATATAATTCTCTGCTCTTTGCTCCTATGAAACTTGACAGGTTTTATAGGGTGCCTGATGATTGTTAGTTTTTATATAAATGTTCTGCTCCTGATCCCTCTGTAGTGTTTGTAACCTCTAATAAGCCATCTCAATTGCTTCCTTCACCCAACTTATTGCCTTTTGACAAGAACAGCAGAGCTATGGAAAGGCTGGGTAAGAAGGCTTACCCTTCGGCTACCCTAGCTTTTAGGGCTATCAATTATCAGACCCATATGTCTAGGTATGTGTTAACCCTTCTTTCTCTGGCCTGTCAACTTAATTCGGATTTTCCAGAGTCTGAGGGTACAACTTCTGTTCTTTCTTTGCTAGTTATTTTCTCTGAAGCCATTTGTCATTCAATTAAATGCAGTTATGATGCGGCAGATGCTTCTTCTAGTGCTGCTGTTTTTGGTTCAGTGATGAGGAGGTATTCTTGGCTTAGGCTTCAGCCTCTACCTGATGATATTAAGGCTAAGTTGATGGGTGCTCCTCTGGATTCTAAACTTTTGTTTGGGGGCACTGCTGCTGGTTTAAGTCCTTTCATGATAAGGGTAAGGCCTTACAGAAGCTTAAACATGTGTTTGTTTCTCCTGTGCCTAAAATTCAGAGAAACTACCCCATTAAGCCTGCCTTTGTTCGTACGCAATCACATCTTTCTACTAAAGGTTATAAGAGTGGCAAACAGGCTCCTACTGCTAAGCCTCTTCAGTTTTCAGGGACTCTAATTCCTTCCTTTCCAGACAAACCAGGTTCTGTATTACCATCCATCCCTTTCCAGCCATATTCCTTTTTCTCTTTGTCTTTCACTTTTCTCTTCCTGTTTGGCTTCAAATCACCCAGGATTCTTGGGTTCTGTCAATCATTCACCAGGAGTACTTCATGATGTGGGAATATCATCCTCCATTTATGGGCATTCCTTAGCCCCCTCAGGCACAACTTCCCTTTTTACCAGGCTTTCTTCAAAATCTCTTGACTGAGGGTACCATTCAAGTGGTGTCTGTGTCCCAAAGGAGGAATGGGTTCTACGCCAGGCTGTTTCTAGTGCCCAGGAAATAGAGCACTTGGAGACCTACTCTAGACCTCTCTCTAAACACTTTTCTAAAAGTGCCTTCCTTTTGGATGTTGTCTCTTTGGATTCTGTTTCCTTTCTTGCTCCTTCTGGCCCATATGGTGTCTCTGGATCTCAAGGATGCTTATCTCTATATTCCAATCCATCCTCTTTTCAGGAAATGTTTACATTTCCCTGTAGCTTCCTGGCATTTTCAATTCTCTGCTTTGGCCTTTGGCCTTTCTACTACCCCAAGGGTGCTCACCAAATGCCTCACTCCTGTGATTGCTTTTTGCAGGCTTCAAGGGATCCAAATATTTCCTTTCTTGGATGACCTGTTGATACAGATTTCCTATCCAGATACACTTTTGCAAAATCTTTATTTTGTCATTTCCCTTCTTCAGAGTCTGGGGTTCACTATGAATTTCAAAAAGCCTCCTCTGACTCCTTCTCACATCATGTTTTTCTAGGTTGCAGGATTCAAATGGTGCCAATGCTGGCTTCCCTGCCCCTCCAAGGGCCTTAACTCTCATTTCTTTCTTTCTCACTCTTTTCTGGCTTCCTTTACCACCAGGGAGTTTCTGAGTGGTCTGGGTTTCATGGCATCCACCATTCTGATGCTCTCTCTGGCCAAACTGTGTATGAGAAAGTTTCAGTGGTTTCTGTAATCAATGTGACGTCAACATTCACATCCTCTAGACTTTGTACTTACTCTTCTTCCTTGTCTCAGACAGGAACTTCACTGGTGGAGTCAGCAGTTGTCTCTGAATCCAGGGATCCCTTTTCATCCTCCTGTTCTCTCTCAGGAACTGTTCACAGATGCTTTGGACATGGGATGGGGGAGACATTTGGCTCCCTAAAAGTTCAGGTGGTGTGGTCATTTCATCAGCAGAAGGACCACATCACTGTCAAAGAGATGAGACCTCTTCTGCTGGCTCTTCAGGCCTTTCATCCTCTTTTCTCTCCAGGGCCTCTGAAGCTGTTCACAGACAAAACCACAGTGATGTGGTGTATCAACAAACAAGGAGTAACAAGGTCTTATTTTCTTTGCAGGTTGGCACTTCTTGTATGGGATCTTGCTGTCAAGTATCAAGTGACTCTTAAGGCAGTTTATATCCCTTCTGGTCAGACCTTTGTGGCAGACACTCTGAGCAGGCCCTTAACTCTGTCCCATGAATGGATGTTTCACAGGGATGTGTTTATGGACATTATCCACCAGTGGGGTACTCCTAAAGTGGATCTTTTTGCCTCCCCTCTGAACAGACAGCTTCCTCTGTTTTGTGCCAGAGTCCCAGGTCCTCTGGTGTAGCAGGTGGATGCCTTCTCATTTTCTTGGAAGGGGATGTTTCTTTATGCATTCCCTCCCCTTCCTCTCGCTGTGACAGTCCTGTTCAGAATTCAACAGGATGTTCCCAAAATCTTGTTGGTGACTCCCTTTTTACCGCGACAGCACTGGTTCCCTCTTATTCTGGATTTAGCCAGGGCAATTATCACAAGTTACCTCACAGGGTGGATCTACTCTCAGAAGACAAGGGATCTCTCATCCATCCCCACCTGTCCATGTTCCAACTACCACTGTGGTTGACAAGAATTTGATTCCTCATAAACAACTTTTTTCTGAGGACGTTCTGCATAACCTACAGGAGGCCAGGAAACCTACTACTAGGGAATCCTACTTATCCAAATGGAAAAGGTTTTCCATTTGGTGTCTCTCTCATTACCTGGATCCACTTACTATGCATGTTCCTTTGGTTCTCTCTTATTTGTGTGAGTTGCTCAGTGCTGGTTTGGCCTATTCTTCTATTAAGGCCCACTTATCAGCTATCTCAGCTTCTCTGTCTTTTTCTCCTTCTTTAGCTTCTTCTGAGTTGAAACAATTTCTTAAAGGTTCATCACCACACAAGAAAAGAAGCCAGTGATTACCTTTATATTTTATTAAAATTATAGTCCAGTCCAGTAGTAGATCCACAATGTAGTCCCACAAAACAGGTAAAATAAGAACAGACTGGAGCCAATAAAATCTGGTTAGCAGCAAATACAAAGCATAAAATGCAGACTCCTCAAGTGCCTCGGCTCTTCAGCCTTTACAGAGTATATCCCTACTTCACATATTCTATCTTCAAATAGCATGATTACAAACAATTAACCAATCATAAACTTAAATTAATTAAAGAAAACATTTCCAATGACATTCTTGATTCATTCCATACAGAATTAAAGTGTTAAACTTCAGAATTAAAGTAGATTCTAACTTCCAAAGCTGTGTTTTAATATCAAAGTCATGCATTTGTTGTACTTGCCCCAAAACTGTAGCTTGTAAGCCTTGTATATTTCCACTGTGACATTCTATAAAATGTAATGCAACAGGACTTTTTTCTTTACCCTTCTTAACATCCCTAACATGTTCCTTCAACCTTCATTTGAAACTGCTTTTACTTTCTCCTATGTATACCTTACCACAGGGACTTTTCAAACCATAAACTATTCCAGTGCTGTCACAGGAAAATCTCCCTTTGCATGTAAAATGCTTTTCATTAACTTTATCAAAACTTTTTACTACATACTGGCAACAACTGCACTTTCCACACAGGAATGTAAATGTTGCACCTACCCCCAAACTTCTATGACTTATAGGCAGCTGAAACTTGCCATGCACCAATAAATCTCTTATACTTCTACCTTTTGAATAAGAAAACATGGGATATTCATTTGCTTTTATATTAAGGAATTTATTTTTTTTCTAAAATACCCCGATGATATTTTACCAAATGTATTAAAACTTCTGTAAACACTGTGTATTTGGTCACATAACATAATTTTTGTTTATCTTGTCGATGCACTCTGCCTTGCATGCTATACCTGCTTTCATTGTACTACCCTACTTTTATTTTCTTCCACCACTGTTTCCTTGTAACCTCTAGTTACAAACATGTGTGCTGTTTTTTTCTGTTTCCTTCTCACACTCTTTTTTATCACTGCATATTCCTTTTATTCTAAGAAATTCCCCATAGGGGATAGATTTAATAGTGTGGAGGGGGTGACAGCTTTCCCTATGCAGTATATGACCACTCCCTTCAAATTTTCTATGTAAACTTGTTTAATTTCTACCATCATTAATACCTTGCAAAGTTATATCAAGAAAGTTTACTTTAATACCTGTCTGTATTCCATCAAACTTGATATTATAGGGATTTATCTGAATCTTTTGCATAAATGTATTCACTTCTTCCCACCCCTCTTCACAAATAAATATTAAATCATCTATAAATCTTTTTTCCTCAAATCTTTTTTTAATTTTCATTTAAAATAACATTTCCATAATATTTTTAAATATCATTTTAAACAACTATATACAATATTTACGATAGCCTGACTTTCAATTATATACACTGTATGTCATTAAATATAGAATTAACAGATCAGTTATCAGAGATACAATATTGATTATTGCAGGGTGTCCAAAAAAGATATAACTTTCTTCCAAGGATTATTTACCAATGGTCTGGGATAGATTCGTAGTTCTTTGATTTTTATTTCCATCGATGCAGTTGTCTTCAGTAAAGTGTAGAATTCTTCCAAGGTCGGGGGTGTATTTGAATTCCACCTTCTGGTTACTCATTTCCTAAATATAGCAAGTATTGTCCATAACAAATACATATTTGTCTTATTCAGGTAGGGACCTTCATTTACATTTAGTATAATCAACACTTTAGTTAAGGTAAAGGATTCATTAAATAAAGCTTGTAAAAAATGATTGATTCCATTCCAATATGATTTAATTTTATTACATGCATAAAAAAATATGAATCCAGTCTGCTTTATTTGACTTTTCACACCTCCAACAAAAACCATTTGTAGTAGTACTGATCTTTTTAATTCTAGCTGATGTTAAATATGCTCTATGTAAGTATTTCCATTTAAATATTTTCCAATACTGTGTGTTAGAGGTGTAATTAACTGATAGTAAGATGTTAGTTTTAATATTTCTTCTGTTAACTGCAATGACTGACCTTTTGTTAAGAACTGCCAGTATGATGGTTTGGGAATTGTTTTATATGTTATTAACTCTTTATATAGATTTGAAATGGAATTTTTCTTTTCACAGCTATTATATATAAATTCATACAGAAAACTTATTAGATTTGGAATATCTTTAAATGAAGAATTATTAATTAATCTGCAAAAATCTTGAGAATACATTAGAATGCTTTGCAAGGTTAACCAGTCCTGTATTAGAATATTGTAAGCAGTTTTTATCATATGTATATCTAAAACATTTAATTTATTTACACATTGAAACCAGCATAAGAATCCATTTTGTTCCTAGGAGGTTATTGTTTCCCTATATATTCTGTGACGAAAGTTCTTAGTGATGGTAAATGGGGTTAAAAAGTCAAACCAAAGTTTTATATCTATGTTTGCATTGATAAGTTTCCTAAAGGAATTGATGTAATGATTAATCAGTGTTGTTTTAGAAGGTTTTGTTATATTATATTGTATACTTATGCATAGTAAGTACCAGGGTTTGTTTGATTTGTCTACTATTAAACATTTTTTAACAGATTAAATTCATTTGTTAATATAGCCATTTGTAATTCTTTCCAGTTGGCAAAATAATTTGGGTTTATCCAGTCTATTGTAGTTTTTAAGCACAGATGCTTTTATATATGTTTCTATTTCTGGGAAGTTCAATCTTCCTTGTTTCCAGGGTCTAATGTGATGAGTTAGAGCTACTCTGTTCTTTTTGGGATACCATAAAAATTTTATTAAACATGAGTTTATTTTTTTAAGACTGCATCTTTTAGGAATTAAATGTATTGCTAATGCTACATATAGTATTTTTGGCAATAAGACCATTTTTATTAATTGCAATCTGTCTTCAAAAATTAATATAATTTTGTTCCACTTTTCTATATATGTTTTTATTGTTTCAATAATGTTTTTTATAATTTATTAATATTGTTTCATTTATATTTTTGCATAACACTATTCCTATATAATTTAGTGTAAGTTCTTGTTTTCCTATGATGGATTTATCTGTAACTTGTAGTTCTTTTTTCTTATTTAAAAATAGAAATTTTGATTTTGATCTATTAAAGTGTATATCTGAAATCTTATAAAATATATCCATTACTTCTTCTAGCTCTCCTAATGACTCTCTGGAATTTGATAGGTTTAATAAAATATCATCAGCAAAAAGCATTATTTTAGATATGTACTGGTCATAGACTTCTATTCCTTTTATTCTTGGATTATTGCGTATTATTTCTGCAATTATTTCTATAGTCAAAGCAAATAAAATAGGAGCAAGGGGGCATCCTTGTTTAGTACCTTTTGTTATATGGATAGATTCTGAGGTGAAAGGACCTAATTTAATGTAGGCTAAGTTATTAATAAATATGTTTTTTAATAATAAGATGAAGGGAGGAGGAAATTCAAACAATGCTAAAGTTTTAAATAGATATTCCCAGTTGAGGGAATCAAAGGCTTTTTCTATGTCTAATCTGATTACGAGTGTTTCTCTATCTTCTTTATTCACATAATCTATAAGAGTAAGTATCCTTTTAACATTATCGTGTGTGTGCCTGTTATATAACAATCCAGTTTGCTCATTATTAATTGTCTTTGAAAGTGGGATTTTCATTCTATTAGCTAGGACTAACATGAATATTTTGTTATCATTATTCAGTAATGATATAGGTCTGTATGAGGTGTAAAGGTCTGATGGTTTATTATCTTTTAGAATTGGTGTTATGAGAGAATATTTCCATGAGGATGGTATTTTTGTTTCTGACTGGACTTCTAGCAAAGTTTTATGAGAAAGGGAGATTGCTGTTGAAGAGAAGAGTTTGTAAATTTCCGTAATTATACCATTTATCCCTGGAGCGTTGTTAGATTTACTTTTTTTTATCTTGTCAACAATTTCTTTGTAGGATATAGGTTTTTGTAGGTCTAGTTTTAAGTTTTTGGAATTTTTTTTATATTGATAAGGTTTGTGTCTAAGTTTATTTGGTTAGTATCTAAATCTTCTTTTTTGAAGTGTTTCATATAATGGAACTGAAATGCTTCAAGGATGTCCCCTATATCTGATACTTTTTCCCCTTTCTTTTCATGATATATAATACTAATGTTATTTGCTTTAGATTGTATTTTAATTCTTGTAGATAAGTTATGTAGATATTTGGGGGAGGTGGCTAATGAGTTTATTTTGTGTGGTAGAATTTCATTATATTTTTTATTTAATTCCTCTATTTCTTTTTTGACTTCTGGGCAATTCTGATTTTTTTTTTTAGATTTTGCTGTCAAGAGTGTAGTTTGCAAGTCTAATGATTCAGATTCCCACTCTCTGACTTTGTTTTTGTACCAGCTAAGGGTCTTACTAAATAAATATGCTTTAAATGAGTCCCAAACCATGACTCTACTGATTTCTGTTGTATTATTAATGTCAAGAAATAAATAATAGTTCTGACAACATCCAGGGTTTGAATTCTTTAATTTTCATGATATATGATGGAATTCTAGTTTAGAGGATTAAAGGTTTAAACTCTATTTGCAGCTTCCTTATCAGAGAGTCATGATCTGAGAAGGGGCATGGAACTATTGAGAAGTTGAGGATTTTTGTTTGTAAATCTTGAACTATGAATAATTTGTCTGTTCTGGTTTATGTTCCAAATCTATGGTCTTTATGGGAAAATAATAAGGATTTATCATCAATTACTTTAAAAGTGTTTATTAAATGAAATTAATCAATCCATCTTGTTAAGGATTTTGAAAGAGTTGCAAAAAATAGTATGAGAAAAGACTTCTTGGTGGTTTCAGAAGCTTCTAAGGTACAATTAAAGTCTCCTCCCAGTATAATATTTCCTTTGTAATTGTTGGAAATAAAATCTGGGTGTTTTTTAACTGTTCTTGCTCCAATTTCTGGGAACCAATATAGATTAGCTAAGGTCCATATTCTGTTATTAAATTTAATTATAACAAATACTAGTAGACCTTGTCTTCATATTTATAAATAACTTTTGGAGTGATTTGTTTTACTTCCAGAGAATTGATACTCCTTTTGTCTTTGTTCTATAGGAGGATTGAGCTAAGACTGTATAGTCCTTAGGGTTCCAAATAAAGCTATCATTAGTCTTAAAATCCATTTCCTGGAGAAATACAACTTGTGCCTTATTTAGATTTAAATATTTTAGAAAGTTTGATCTTTTATTTGCATTATTTAAGCCATTAGTATTTAATGATTGTTGTTGTTGCGTCTTTCAGCTTTTCCCGGTTAGGGGTCGCCACAGCGGAACTCCAGTCCGCTAATGATTGGCAGTAGAGTTTTACGTGCTGGCTTGCCGGGCCTAACACACAACCTTCAGTGAAGGAATGCCCGTTCACGCATGTCACCACACAGAAGACGCTCTGAGAATCGAACGGGCAACGTCTAACTGTGAGGCGACAACGCTGTCGAAGCACCACCACCGCAGTCACATTAGTATTTAATGATAAGAATGTTAAATCCATTTCAAGTTATTGTTGGAAGAAACGTTTTGCTTCTTTGTTTTTTATTTTGATTATAGTAGTTATACCATATTCTCTGATAACAATGAATGTTATTTTTAAGTGTGTAAACTTGGGAGTGTAATTTAATGTCCTTTCTTCTTTAAATACAAGTAGGGTAAAATTCTGGTCAGGCTTTAAAAAAGTACTTCTAGAAAACATTAATTCTAAAGTATCAAATACAAGTAAATATGAATTTCCCATTAAACATGGAATGAAAGTCATTCCTAATCCAATATATAAAGATAGATCTATTGGATTATCACTCATACCTTTAACCAACAATATCAACTGAGCTCCATATGTTAAATTATTTTATGGAGAATTTTCTCAAGATATATGAAATTCTATATTATTCTATTATTGTTCTATAGTATTTTATATATGAGGATGGGATGTTTGTAGTGTAAACAATTATTAAGTTGACTTAGAAAATATCCAGTATTTAGTTACCCTTAAGAGACCCCAAATATATCAGATATGTCATTTTGGATAAATTAAATGCAACAGAGGAGCATACACTAAATAAGTCAACAGCAAATAGATTATTACTAAAATAATTTGACTAAAAGGACTCTACAGGAGACGATGAGTGATTATCCATGAAATATGAATTTACTGTAGGTGTACTGTCTTCCTTTACTTTCCCAATCTTCAGCTCAACAACTTCAACTTACACTTATGAAAAGACATGGCTTATCAGTGGTATCCTGACTCTGAGTAGAGGTGCCCTGCATTCTAGTGTGCAGTGTTTTTACATATTTATAGATTTACAAAGCAGAGTCTAAGAATGAACTATGATCACCCTGACAATTCCCATCATGCATAGGGCACCTCCTGCTTCCAGAATGGGTAATCACGTCAGGCCTAGAATGAATGTGAAGGTACCTATATGGTAATCAAGACTTAGCTTAGGTAAGTATTAATCAAATAGTATTTAGAGCATCTTAGAGAGTTCTCGGGGCAGTTAGAATACTCTTAAGCCTCTCCTCCCTTGACCAAAAACAGAGATTTCCCTTCCCTTTCTTTCCCTTGTTTTAAATCAGTAATAATAAAAGAAATTCAGCAAACATAGGTAAACAGAAATAACATTCAGTAGTCCGTCTTGTACATGACTCGTAATCCATTAAACAAGTCAGTGACTAACATCACTTTAGCAAACATTATAAAGACAAATTAGAAATAATTTCCTAGCTCTTTATATTTTCTGATAAAGCACAAAGTTAACAATAAGCTATTTTAACAAAAAGTATAAAGCATTTCAAATTTTCCTTGCATGTATACATTTCTACTTATATTGTAGTGTCAATACCTGTCTTTGAAATCTGTACAATACTTCACTTCTTCAAATCATTCCTTTTTCAATTCAAGTTTTGTTTTGTCAAAACAGCAACAACATTTCTAGGGCATTTATATTTAGACTGATGTTTCAAATAAATAACTTTTCAGTTGCAAATTTAGTTAGTTTAGAATGCATGGTTAGTGCAAATATAGCATGTTGCAAAAATATGTATTTTTTTGTGTGCTCTAGAGCCTGTCGTATGCAAGTGACATATATAATGTAGCATATATAGAGAGCAGATAGCTTATGGATTCAGGTTGTTAAAGTAAGTTATTCTTATTAATCAGGCAGTTTCATTTAAATTCACAAGTAATTTGGGGACATTTCAGTTGAGTTTCCAGGAATGTGCAGTCCAATTTCAGTAATTGAGTCCACTTTTCCTCATAAACATATGTCACAATTCATTAAACTAAGCAGAGTCTAACATTTGTCTAATAATCGTTATAAAGACAAAGAATAGTAATTTCCTAGCTCTTCAAACTTTCTGATATCACAAAATGTTGACAGTAAGCTATTTTAACTGGAAGATTAAAACATTTCAATACTTCCTTGTGAATATATATTTTTACTTTTACTGTAGTGCCAAGAACTGTCTTTGAAATCTATGCATTACTTCACTTCTTTCAAGTCATTCATTTTACAGTTCAGATTATATTTTGTCAAAATGTCAATAGCATTTCAAGGGCACATCTAATATTTAAACTGATATTTTAAATGAATAGCTATCAGTTACCAAGTGAGTTTGTATAGAGTGTGAGGTAACTGCAAAGATAAAGGCCAGGATTCACTAATCCGCCGTGTAAGACTAAATAAGTCTTACACGGAAACTGCAGCCTAAGAGGAAGACGTCAGCACACCATGCATATTCATGAGGGCGTGCTGACTCAACTCTAAGGCTAACATGGAGCTTGCACGAGTGCAGGGGGCATTTTGGACTGCCGAGCAGTCCAAAAATCCACGTCCCTGCAAGTCCCTCAATCTGCAAATGTCACTGAAATGAGCGAGTCCACTCAAATGTGTACATACCCAACACTACACTCCCCCACATTCTAAACCCCTGTACAATTATAAAATGTAAAACTTTCCTTTTTTTTATTATTTCCGATATAGCTGCATGTATTTGCGCATGTTTGCACAAGTTTGCCCATTGCTTAGCTACAGTTAGCAGTTTATAGATCGAAGAGGATAATAAGAAACTTATATGCAAATTAAGCCAAATAGCAAAAGCGTAGTGGTAGAGCCTTCGCACAAAGAGGAGGCATTCCCAGTTCGAGTCCCACCACTCCCCTTTCTATTTTCTGTAGGAAATCTGTATAGAAAAATAATTCCTGACATTTATCTTTTAAATATTAGTAGAAAGCATTGAAATGGCCTATGTAGTAGTGAACGATATTTTATATATATATAAGAAGGTGGAACTGGTTATGCATACTGATGAATGCATAAGTAACGTATCTTAAGCAATGTGAAGCACTGCTAAGCAAAGTTTACCAGTATTAAGCACATTTAAGTATAATGGCTCATAGCTTAGTACTGCTTTAACTAGCACAATGGCTTTGTGCGGAGCTGCGCATCGTGCCAACTAGTGCAAACAAAACATGTTTGCACGTAGCTGTGCACAGGGCCAACTAGCGCAACGTCAGGCAATGTAGAGCAACATAGAGCAATGTTGGGAAAAGTTGAGCAAAGTCGGCTAAACACAGCCACATCTCCTAGCCAGTCTGGACAGTAGTAAAATAAAAAGCAATGACAGGCCTCGAACCTGGGATACTGTGCACCATAATCGCAGTACTAAACCACTAAGCCATGACAGCTTTTGATATGCATGCACTTTCAACACACACATACATATTTATGAAAGTTTACCCAGTGCTAAGCAGGTGTGCTTTCAGCTGAGATTTTCAAAACCAGCCAATCACCAATAAGTGCGAGAAATGAGGCATATTTAAGCCCGTAGGCAGGAATACTTGCCATAACTGGTTGTAGCTCCATCTGCAGGCAGCATGACTGGTGTTGGAGAGGGCTCTCGCTTTCGGGGCATTGAGGAGTCAAAAGTGATGGTTTGGCTTCTCATCCATAATCATGATGACAGACTCCTGCAGGGCCAGTTCCAGGGCACTGAATACAAAGCGGAAGCCTAGAACTGTCTAGCACATGATCTCACCAGTGCCACAGGCATCCCTCGGACTGGTGAGCAGGTCAGACACCACTACTCAGATTTACAAAGCAGAGTCTAAGAATGAACTATGATCACCCTGACAATTCCCATCATGCATAGGGCACCTCCTGCTTCCAGAATGGGTAATCACGTCAGGCCTAGAATGAATGTGAAGGTACCTATATGGTAATCAAGACTTAGCTTAGGTAAGTATTAATCAAATAGTATTTAGAGCATCTTAGAGAGTTCTCGGGGCAGTTAGAATACTCTTAAGCCTCTCCTCCCTTGACCAAAAACAGAGATTTCCCTTCCCTTTCTTTCCCTTGTTTTAAATCAGTAATAATAAAAGAAATTCAGCAAACATAGGTAAACAGAAATAACATTCAGTAGTCCGTCTTGTACATGACTCGTAATCCATTAAACAAGTCAGTGACTAACATCACTTTAGCAAACATTATAAAGACAAATTAGAAATAATTTCCTAGCTCTTTATATTTTCTGATAAAGCACAAAGTTAACAATAAGCTATTTTAACAAAAAGTATAAAGCATTTCAAATTTTCCTTGCATGTATACATTTCTACTTATATTGTAGTGTCAATACCTGTCTTTGAAATCTGTACAATACTTCACTTCTTCAAATCATTCCTTTTTCAATTCAAGTTTTGTTTTTTTGTTACTGCTGGGCATTGAGGAGTCAAAAGTGATGGTTTGGCTTCTCATCCATAATCATGATGACAGACTCCTGCAGGGCCAGTTCCAGGGCACTGAATACAAAGCGGAAGCCTAGAACTGTCTAGCACATGATCTCACCAGTGCCACAGGCATCCCTCGGACTGGTGAGCAGGTCAGACACCACTACTCAGACCTGAAGAGACGGAAGCAGGACCAACTGAACCAGTGGATACAGGAGGCCCATGGGATGGAAAATGCCCCACTACTGAGTAGGTAGCCATGGAATGAAGTATGTAAGAATTGCTATTGTAGTTTATATTATGGATAGGTATATGTCTCAATCTCACTTCATTTACCTCACAGCTGCAGGTGTCTATGCTGCGAATCAGCAAGCCTATGCAGATAGGCTGCTAAGGCTGCGCCACCAGGCAAGTTAGTAATTATTCTGCATGTATTGTTATATAAAATAAGTGGGAGAGCATGAAAAAGAGTGTTGTAACCCATTAATAAAGGTATAATACGTCTTGAATAAGTATTCTGCATGCACTGTAATATCAAATAAATGAGAGAGCCTCTATAAAAGTATGTAATGTAATTAATAAAGGTATAATTCCTGGAGTGTGTCCGTGTTCTTCGATATGTTGTTGTATTCTTGCATTATAAAAATATTACTGTTGTATTAAACGTTGTCAACCCACACTTGGGTAGGCCCATATAAAGTGGAAGAAGGGAGTGCCAGTAGCTGTTAAGCATATATACAGTCCGCATCAGTTGGTTAATGGCCGGCATGTATAGGTTAATCTGGCACATGAGTAGCTTGTTATTGTGTTCCCCAGAAATGTCAGTGTGCTGCTAGAAATGTAGGGGGCTGTTAAAATATAATTGATAATGTCACCTTAACACATCCAGATATGTAGATATATAAATATAAATATGCAGCAGTAACATCTGCATCCTGGACAGTCTGTATGTCAGATACAGGTCAGATATATAAAGAACTAGCAAAACCCATTTTACAATTTAATGGGCATTGTCAAATGTAATAATACATGTAGGAGATATATACCTGCAGTTAATAGGAATGTAGTGTAAACTATAAGTACATATAAGTTGTTAATGGAGGTATCTTTTTACACCCTACTGTATGTGCATAAACAATGCAATTCCACACGTCAATGGGTATGTCTAATCTCAAAACATTTGTTGGGACATATGTCCTATTGGTTCAAAAATATCTGCATTTACTTTGATACATGTGTCCTGTTTAAATACCACAATCTTGGTGGCCTGTTGCCAACAATCAATCCAGCATGCTGTTGGAATGTCCACTGTTGTTCTATATATGCATGTGCTATGCTTGCTGTTCAACTGTTGGAACTCTGGTGTGTTGGGTTAATGGGAATACTACAGCATGCTGTTACAACTAATTTGGAATGCTGTCGGCTGTTAACAACCCATATTGTCATTAAATCCTCCTAAACCTATAACGTATGGGAAGGCCGGTCCCAGCGGACCCACCTGTCCCACCTCAGCTGGCGATGGCACCTGGCACCAGCAGGTCCGGTGCCCAGCCCGGGACCTCCTCCCCCGTTGGTCCTGTGCCACCTTCGGGTGGAAGTTCTGCAGGGAATGGGGCTTATCCTCCCCATGCAAGCATGGCCGGAGGAGGGCCACCTATCACCCTCCGAATGGTCCGGGCTGTGGTGCATAGGGAGATCGAGCATTCAGTCACTGATCCTCTATGCCAACTTGAGGCACGTGTGGCATGACTCACGGCTGACTTGCCCCTCCTATGCAGCCCCCAGCACAGCCACCCTCTGGGCTGTGAAGATGCAGTGGTGACTGCCCATGGGTGGGGATCTCAGTTCCACTGTTGCCATCTGTGGGCTCTTGGGCTTGCGATTTCCGAACATCCTTCCCTGTTAATGGTGTTCACCCACCAAATGTGTCATATTCCGCCCCTGTATGCATCTTGTTTGTCTTGTCTGTTTACCTCCCCAACCTACCTCCCCATATATACCCACTTCCCCTACCACACATTCCACTCTCACCTGAAAAAAAAAATGGCAATCTGCTCCCAAAGAAAAATTACGCCCAATACATAGCTGCCCATTTTGCACACATGTCTGCTGGACACATAAACTGATATTTAATTGGCAGTACAACATACTTTGTTGTCCTCACCCCTGTCTCAGGGGTGGAAGGTTTCATATTTCCCTCCAAATTTCTAACATATGCACAGCTGTTGCTGTTAAAGAAATGGGCAGCTATGGACCTTCCCTACACCCATCCTGCACATCCTGAGCTGTTTTCCCCACTGTCTTTCCCTCTTTGTGCCCCTTTTTCACCACTTTCATTTCTCCCCATTTTCTTTTCTTTCAAAGAAATGAGCATGGGGGTTAGCGGGACTAAGCACCTTTAACCAGTAGTTAGTGGGTTTATGCCAGTGTGCGCTTGTGTGCGCTTAGCTAAGTATTGCTAAGCTTTGTGCAAACCCATGCAGACCTGCTTACAACTGTTTAAAAGTGCCTTAGTCACCCTGCATGTGAGGGCCTTTATTCTGCTCAGCAGCAAAATAAAACACCTTTGTCAGCCTCGAACCCTGGACACACTAGACTGCATGAAGTACCACTAAGCCACAGCAGATATACAGCAGGTTGCTGCTGAAATAGATATATCATGCATCAGAATGAGTGAATGTAAAGGAAAGATAGGAATGCCATAACTACCTGTTCTGTGGAACTTTACCAGCAGTTGTTGTGGAATTGCATTACATGAGTGTGATAACAGAACCAGCCATTCTAGCAGTAAATAATGTTACAGCAGCACTTTACACCCCCCACACAGTATCATAGCAGGACAATCCCCACCCAAATGTATGTAATACCTGTGTGTTCAGGGTCCACCAAGGATGTAGGTAGGCATACTCAGTACTGGAATTGTCTAGTTTTCTTGAGCATCCTGTGCTAATGTCAACAATAAAAAAGCAGAAACTGTGCAGAAGTGAGTACATTAATATTCACAGTATAGCAGTTCACAAACAGTACATGTGCCAAATGAATAAATCTCAATAACTACTTATGTATGTCAGCTAATTGTATAAGTAGAAAAGAAACTACATACTCCCACATATCTTGTGTTAGCATTTGTAGGGGTGAGTACAGTTCTACGCTGACAACTGTGTACTGGAAGTGGCAACATTCAAGTCTGAGTACAGCATTCAAATCACTGGCTACACCCCTAGATTCATATATAAGAAGTATACCAACCTTCTGATTTACACAACGGTGTCCACAGCAAACAAGCATGGGCCCCACTTTGGAAAGCTGAAAGGGCTATGCCTACCTGACTTAGCAATTTATAGCATTGAGTTGCTATGACAGTGAATACTGCAATCACCACACAGCAGGCTGCATGCAATTACAAATGGTGGCCACCAATTCATGCAGAGGCCATCACATGCACATGTGTAGATACCTATAAAAGCAGGCTGTACTTGCTGTCCACACATGCAATCATTCCATTGCTGGTACGGAGAGAGAGAGAGAGAGACAGAGACAGAGACAGACAGATACTGACATCTACATCAACAGCAACAGAAAAAGTAAATAAATAAAATTAAACCAAAAAAATAAAAAAAATTAAAAAAAAGACACACAGAACTGAAATTTACAAACACATACAGAGGAAAGGTATGTAACAGATATGTATTTACTGGCATGTAGTAGATGTTTTTGAAGAGTACTCTATATACTTTGAATCATCCATATGTGGCAGCAGTACGTATCTATGCACAGATGCCCTGCATAACTACTGCCATGGACAAATCAGTGTGTAGCTCTGTGCAGTGGGATATAACTGTGATATATGAATCTCAGCATTAAATGTCAAACATCTGATCCATGTTATCTGTCTTCTGTACAGTAGTGTGTACAATGGCTGTTTGGGGGAGTGGTGCATACAGCTATATAAACATGGATGTGACAGAGTAACAAATGCATGATAGTCATATTAATGTGTAGCTTAGTATTGGCAACTGCTGTACCAGGCTAGTATGCTAATCTAGCATTTGCAGCTATATATACATACTCTCTAATATTACTGTGTGCTCACATGTGACACCTGTTCATGTTGCAGCAAGGCCCAACAGGTCAGCTGTGAGGTCCATGGACTTACAAAAGCGTGGACCTTGTGTGTGTATGGCACACACATATGGAGAGACCTTTCTGTGTCAGATATATTAGCATCTGTACATGTGCATAGAGCAAGGGACATACTGCAACTGTTTGTGAAGGGTGGACATATATATGTTGTTGAAGGTTATGTGCATGTTTCTATGTAGGTTGTAGTGTGTGGCAAACAAGACAGCATACAGTGCTGGTATATGATATGTGGTGGTTAAACGCTGTGGGTATGATTTGTCAGGTTTGCAGTGTTGCAGCCAGTGAGGCCTGCTAAAGCTACATGGGCTGAGAACACCTTCAATGCATTCTGCACAAGACTGTGCAATATTATTACATAATTGTATACCTCACAACCTTTGCATAATTGATATTCCCACCATGAAAGATGGACTGTATATGTGCCCATATGTATATCTATATGTACACCAATGTATGTTTATATGTATGGGTGTATATATATATATATATATATATATATATATATATATATATATATATATATATATATAGAGAGAGAGAGAGAGAGAGAGGGTCATAGTTACTGTGACAGATGCCTGGTGACACAGCCATGGACTCAAGCTCAATGTTGAAACTGCATTGGCATCCCTTCTGGAAAAAACACTGTACCCATGAACTACCACATAGGTGGTAGTCTACTTAACACCGAAAGTGTGATAAGAGACCATGGGACACAGGTGGACAGTAGTCTCCCCTGTGATAATCACAATGCCATACTAGTCATGTAATCTGTCTACGTGGCACACCTCATCACATAAGGTGTGTCATCCAGGGAAATATAGGTCAGTGTTCCCCTCTACTCATCACTCATAAAACCCATTATAGACCCATTTGGTATGTACCTCACAAGACATCTACAGCAACTGGAAAGGCCACAGACATACCACACAAAGAGTAATACCAGCCTTAAACAGATGCCCTATGCAGACCATCCCACAAAACCACAGCTAGACTGTGTCGCATACTGCCTACCCAGAGATGACCTCTGCCTAACATACAAAGCTATGTCAAACCCAGAGCTGTTGGACATGCTCCACGTAAACAAATCACAATCCCTACGAGCTACACGCTCTAGTGACCTAACCTTGTCACCTCAATAAACAGAACATGCTGCAGGGATAGATTCCTATCTCAAAGATATCCCATAATCTGGAGCAAACCACCTATCAGTAACAAACAAAGCTCCTCATTAGCAGTCATCATGAATAATCCTGATGATTGGATGGGAGATAGGAAATACACCCAGGGAATCACCTCTGTGGCTCTGCTCGACATGGCACGTGAAATTAAATTACATGTGTGTCAAAGGCCAGGGTAGCATATGGCTAGGCTTCTACTGGCCCTAGGGCCAATAGCCTATTACCTACCTATGAACCAATACACACCCACATGTACTTGTTGCAATAATTGCTATGTGAGGTTGACTGAGTGTGATGGTGAATTTGCTGGTGAATGTGTCAAAGTTCTGTATATGTGTGATAGCTTAGTGGGAAACTGTTTCTGTCATGGTATTTTGTGTCCTAGCTCTGATCATAGCAAAAGATGTGTATGCTATTGCTAGGCAGAAAAAGCTATATGGCATACGGTCTGATGTAGTCCCTTGGTGTCGACTGGGGTGTGCCAGTGTAGGCTAAAACAGTACATATATGCTTATTGATTGGTACTGCTGGTGAATCCAAATCCCATATGAACTGTAGTACTACCTGAAGTTGTAGGCCTAAACAGCACAGTATGGTGTATGTCCACATTGCTTGTAACCACTGTTTTGTGTGTTCCCTGTAGTCCTCACAGATTACATACCTCAAGCATAAGGTTTAGTAAGTACTGACACACAATTCTGTATGGTACCCAGGTAAAGCTCATCTAGGTTGCCATACCTTTGTGTCTTGTATGTATGTTTGATGTGTGTGTGGTAACATGCCCTCAGTCATATGTGTGTCACAGGATATAAGTGCGTATCTAGCAACATGTATAGTCTAGTACAGCAGTATGCCACCTATATTAACGAATATGCACATATGTTAGGCAGGGGTTTGCCATCAACAACTAGGGTGGTATACTAGTAATACTGTAACTGGAATTTACAATCATTGCAATGGATGACATATTTCTTTATGCATTAGCTTGATATATATACCTTCTGTGTCTAGGTGGTGCATTATGTCGCATACAGTGTGCCATTTACTGTTGTATAGTCTTACATACTGGTTTCTCTTTGTTGCTGTGCAGAACATGGTTTGATATATAGAGCATGCCAGGCACTGTCAGGCAGTTGTGGGTTGAGCACTGATATGTGGTATTGAAAGTGTGTATACTCTGACAGCCAATAGGTTGCTATATATGTCAGATCAGTGATATCTGTACTTTAGAATGTTGTGTGCCACATGACTTGCTCACACATATTGTTTCATTGCCTTCCAGGGTCATGGCTTACCATCACAACCCTACCTATAGCCTAGCAGAGGATGAAGTGATAACAACCAGCCTGGTTCAGCACTACACCCTGCTGTTCTCAAGAACCAGCCAGGACCAGCATGAGCGGACTGCACTGTGGCAAGATGTTGTCTGTAGGGTAAATGACATAGGAATGCATAACCAGACCTATGAGCAGGTACGCCATCACTGCAGTGATTTACTTAAACATGTCCAGCAGCGTGCATCTGATATTCATAGACAACAGCTTGCCACAGGTGGTGGGGTAGCCATCCATCCCCCCTCACCAGAGTGGAGGAGCTGCTCCTGAGCCTGGTGGCTCCTGGCCAACAACAACAACAGCAAACATGTATCATCATGGAGGCCGAAGCCACCCAGCGAGTTGACACGGAGCGTGTAGGTAACATGGCATATCTGTAGACTACTGTTACCTCTATTGGTAAATCATGCATATGTGAGATGTGTACTGTGTAGTTAGAAGATGTGGAGCCTGGTGTTGTGCAATACTGATAATTTGTAACATAATCTGTAGGCCTGTGACTGTCAACCGTTGTACTACTGTAAGATTGCAAACCCACAGTAGCAATGCCACAGTTGTTGCCACTGACAAACTGTTTCATATCCTTGTAGGTCCCTCTGGTGTGACAGCAAGGCAGCAGACCCATGCTGGTGAGTGTGTTCTACATTTAATATTGCAAATTAAATGTGCATGTCATAGGTGAGGTGTAGGCCATGAACACGTAACACACCTACGCATAATGCATGCTGTGCATGTTTGCTGTGAGACTATGCACATCTCAGTAATGTGAGTAGCTGCCTCAAACACATGCAATACAGAGAGCATCCCACACAATTTTGGCAACACTGTAGTGGACATTGGATAGGCAGAGTCGATACACATACACACAACATACACAACTTTGTCATACACAGTACACATTAATATGCTACACATGGCGTATTCAGACACCCACTGTAAAGTCACACTCCAGTATCCCAAATGTCATCCACACAGCACACATAATATACCTGAGGGGTAGAGGCCTATCATGGGGCTGTGTGACACTCTTCAACACATAACACATTCATGTTAGGCAATGCTCCCTATTGGGCACCTTACAAACCCATGTAACAACTGGCTGTGAAATGGTGAATGTAGCCATGGTACTGCAGTTCAGGTACATCATGCTAGGTGCCAGTCTGGCCACATTAGTAGCCTTGAGTGACCACATGATGCTACATGATGATGGCTCATGGTACTATACCCCATCCAGTTACAGTAACCACAGTACTACACATAGCATTCATTGCTATGCACCTCAATGTTGTGTGTGTGAAAACATATGCACCTATAAATAATATGCATAGCAATCACCATTTGTACATAGTGACACATATATGTCTTGTAATGCTATTGAGTGTATGGGTCACATGACACACTTTGTGTATATGTGATGTCTAATGTTGCAGTTGTGTTGTAGCATGCCATGTCATGGCTGGCACTGGCATGTCCACAATATGTCCTGCACTCACCATAACCACTGTACAATGGCTATATTGAGCAATGGTATTCCATCAGGTATACATGCACCACTCATCCTGTGTGTATACATAGCATGCATGTGCTAAACCTGTGTCCACAATTATCTGCTAAAGACACAGACACTCTAATCAGAAATGGATATCTATGTGACACACAGATACACATCCAGCCATGATATGTATACCTGTGAGTGATCGTGCACAGGACATTGCAGAGCTTTTAATACTTGCACAGCAATGTTGTGTCCATGTACACATTGCGTTCCAGAGTGAGGCCAATCACTGAACAACACACATGTATGCTGTTATTAGCAAGGGCTGTCTACACTCGCACTGCATGCTGTTGAGCAACACATGTCCTGCATGCTGACACGTGTGATATGACTGTTTGAATTGTGATACTGTACCCCACCATCAACCACTATTGAGTATGTTCTGGATTGCTGGTGGTGTGTGTGTGTGTGTGTGTGTGTGTGTGTGTGTGTGTGTGTGTGTGTGTGTGTGTGTGTGTGTGTTTGTTTCTGCTTTAGTGAGGAGTGCATTTGTGTGCATGTGTGCATGTGTGCATGTGTGCATGTGTGCATGTGTGCATGTGTTCATGTGTGCATGTGTGCATGTGTTCTGACATCATGTACAGGTCGTAAAGTATGTTTCCTGTCTTCCTCTCACAGGTGCTGAGGTTGGGCTGGTTCACTGCAGCAGGGAACCTGATGTCACTGAGCCAAATAGTGATAATGAGGATAGGTGTGTTGAGGCACAGGCATGTTTGCCAGGGTCTGTCATTGGGCCACCAATCGACAGTACACAAGTGTCTACCCCATCCATGCACACAGTCATACTGCCAATACATCCATCACCAATGCCTTTAGCTGAGGGACAGTGTACAGTCGGCATTGGCCAGGACAGTGTGGTATCTGTGGCACATGCATCCCAACACAGCAGCCATACCCAGATGTCTGGAATGGTACCACATAGGCAGATGTCCAGGGGGTTCTTGTCAGAGCACTGCTGCTCATCATGCCCCTCTCAGACGTGCCACAGGTCTTACAACCTCATGCATGTTCCAGGCTGTCATGGAGGCATAGGCACATATGGAACGGTACACCAGACAGGGACTAAGGGTACAGAGGGCATGTAACACCACTGTAATTGACAGTATCCATGACCTAGCAGGTGCCATCTGTAATTACACTGAGGTCACTGATAGACATTGGGGTGAGACATTAGTTGTCCTCCGCAATGTCATGTCCATGTGTCAGGACAGTGCTGGATGGTTGAGACATCGACGTGGACATATGCCAGCAACATCAGCAGCTGGCAGTCGCCGTGGATGTCCCTCAAGTCACAGCCGCTCTCGTAGTGCCAGTACCAGCCTCAGCAATGTTGGGGGTGGGCTGTCCATAGACCGTCCTAGAAGACCACGTGCACGTGGCTCTGGACAGTCCCAGCAGGGACCTGTGTCCAGTGTACATCTGTCCACCTCTGAGGATAGTACCCAGTCTGGCTTAGTACCTGATACTATCAGTAGCACACCTGCCAGGCACAGGTACCGTATCCGTGGCCAGAGACAGTGATCTGTAAAGCCTGGCAGGTACAGTCTGTGGCTGTCCCACAAATCCCCGTATATGGCAGCCACATGGTGGAACTGTGTGCATGCAGACACACACACAGAGAAACCAGACACCTAGGGCTAACACATACCCGCACACATTACATCAACATTGGCCCATAGCAGTACTCTTGGCCCTCACACACATACATGCCAATCGTATGGCTCAATGTAGGGCTCTGGCAAACCAGCAACACACCCTGTGCATATGATGAAACCTGTGCCACCTCCTGTCATCTGTAACATTGATGCAGGAAAAGGCTACCATGGTGCTGATGCACAGGGTGACTTTACAGCAGTATAGCAATATTAGCATGTTGTCAGCAGTAGAGTGTAATGATATCCCTGAAGGTGTAGCTGAGCAGGCATGATGCATTAAAGCTATGATTGTCAATGTAGTATTGTTTACATCAGTGTTAGTTCCAATAGTGTATTGTCCGCCCACGTGCCACTTGGCTGATGTGTGTAGTATTGGCAGGATGTGTTAGAGAGTGGACAGTACATGTGGGATGTGTGTAGTACAGATTTGCAGGTGTACATTTGTGAACATGGTGGAGTTGCACTGTCTGCATGTACGTGCATAGCGGACACATGGGCAAGGTGACATGCCCTGTATTACACAGTAACACTCCATAGTTCCTATTGGTGGCCAGTATGTATTGTACACACACATTTTGGAACTTGAATACACATGCGTGTATGACATGGTTTGACACTGTGCTGTGGGTGATACTGTTACTATCTGTCATTGTTTTGCATTCTGGTAGTATACATAACCTCAACAGCCTGACCATAATCGTTAGATGATGTCTTGACAACTAACACACAGATGTAGGACACACAGTAACATTTGGATCCTTCAGGTACTATACTATGCCAGTAACCAGTGGTATTCACCTGCACCCATTCCTGAGACCACTCCTATTTAGCATATAGTTCTCTTAGGTACAAGCAATCACAGTAGGGATATGTCCGTCCACATCTGGAAATGCATACTGTGGCCTATAATGCATTCTCCAGATGATGCACACATCCTCCACAAGGGTATCATACAGACAGATACATGTTGTCAAACCCATGCTGTAAAGCTATAAGCCAAATAAAGCATAGTCATCCACCTTTACAAAACATAGCATCCCCACAGTATCACATAGGTAGTAGCCACCAACATGTTGAACAGGTACTGATGTGTACATGCAGCCAAGTGTTACATCATCTCTCCTTTGGTAATCACAGTTCCAAAGGTATTTTGAAATCCCTTGGTGGATCACATAAGCAATAAGGGGTCTGCATGCATATCCACAAAGGTTGTTCTACACCTATAATGAATAGCCATCATTGACAGACTTTGCTGTGTTTGAACAGGTCTGAAATATACCTCAGCCATAAACCCTCACTCACACTATTCAATAGAAACTGTAATGAGTGTGTGTGACACGGATGACCTAGGTCAGGGATCACTGCAGTAGCTGGGCTTGTCACAAGTATACAGATGTGACCTAAAGTCTAGAAAGTGACAGCACACTCTGGCAAAGATGACAGATGTGTACATGGAGAAAGCAGGGTTCCCACCTATGAAATAATTGAGGTCACATGTACGTATATGTATTTGCCACACAGCTACCTGACATGTGCAATGTACATACTGTTGTCATACTGATATGTCATACAGTAGTAAAAGCAAAACCCACAAAACATTGACCAACAGTGTCACACACATAGAGCATACACACTCACCAAGTGCAGGATTCAAACCCCTACTTAGTTACTGTATGATAATAGTGCAGTACACATTACCATGACATGCTATACACATTATTGGAAGTTTTCTTTTCCTCAGATATATTTGTAGGATGGTGAAATTATCAGACTTGACAAAGATAAGTATACCACTTTTAAGGTGTTTTACTACTCTCCTAAAAGGTTGCTTCTTTCTCAGGAGATCACACATAGTTGTGAAGTGCAGGATTCATACCCCTACCTAACTACTTTATAATACTAGACGAGTACGCATTAACACACGCTATACACATTACTAAGAGTTTTCTTTTCCACAGGTATATTTGTAGGATGGTGACATTATCAGACTTGACAAAGATAAGTATACCACTTTTAAGGTGTTTTTCTACTCTCCAAAAAGGTTGCTACTCTATAAGGAGATCACACACAAACACACACTTGTCAAGTGCAGGACTCAATCCTCGGCCTAAATACTTTATGATACTAGAGAAGTATGCATTAACACAATGCGCTATACACATTACTGGGAGTTCTTTTTTTCCACAGGTATATTTGTAGGATGGTGACATCATCAGACTTGACAAAGATAAGTATACCACTTTTAAGGTGTTTTACTACTCTCCAAAAAGGTTGCTCCTCTCCAAGAAGATTACACACAGTTGTCAAGTGCAGGATTCAAACCCCTACAAAATTACTTTATAATACCAGAAGAGTACGCATTAACACAACACACTATACACATTACTGGAGGTTTTCTTTTACACAGGTATATTTAGAGGATGGTGACATCATCAGACTTGACAAAGATAAGTATACAACTTTTAAAGTGTTTTAGTAGTCTCCAAAAAGGTTGTTCCTCTCAAAGGAAATCACACACAAACACAGTTGTCAAGTGCAGGATTCAAGCCCCTATCTAACTACTTTACGATATTAGAGGAGTAGGTATTTACACAACGCACTATACCCATTACTGTGAGCTCTTCTTTCCGCAGGTATATTTGTAGGATGGTGACATCATTAGACTAGACAAAGTGGGTTACATTAGGTGACATTAGCTGGGCTACATAGAAGGAATTTCTAAACACTTTGGCCATGTGATCATCAAAGGAGAGTTTACTATCTCTCTGGTTCCCCAGGGCCATAATTACTTTCTCCGTACATACTGGATTACCACCTATGTGGTAATTTGTGTGCACTTTGTTTTATCCAAAGGGGATGACTATGCATTCTTTGTCATTCTGCTTGAGGGTATTGTTTTGACACCAGGTATCTGTCTCTATAAGACCCTTCTGTAGGATGTCTGTGTCAGCCATAGAGTCGATTATGGACCACAGTTAGCAATCATCTGCAAACCTGTTCAGCCATAGTCCTCCCATGCTTTCCTGTACCTCTGAGCAGTATCTACTGAACTGGTGGTGTCCCAGGACCAAGACCTGTGTGATGCCATTTGTGACTGGTTTATAGTCGGACATGGCACCTGCAACTCTGAACATGTGTGTTTGATCTGTGAGCCAGTTGCCCACCCATCCTGTGACATAGCTGTTAATGTTCAGGTTGGTAAGCTTGTCCATGATGACAGAGTGGGGAATGGTGTCAAAAGGCCTTAGTGAGGTCCAGGTGGGCTGTGTGGACTACTTTCACCTCCATCTTTGTCCTTGGTAACTGTTTCAAATGAGTCAACTAGGTTTAGGAGGCAGGATCTGCCTTTAACAAAGCCATGTTGGGTAGAGTCCAGTGTCTGCATGTCCCCAATGTCTCTGTTTATGGGTTCCATGATAATTTTCTCCATAGCTTTGCAGAACAGGCTGAGTAGACCTATAGGGCAATGGTTTCCAGGTTCTGCTGTGGCACCCCCTTTTGTGGAGCTGGATGACTGTTGGTGTATGCCATTCTTTGGGTACATAGCCTGTGGTAAGGTTGAGTCTGGACAGTGAATGTAGGTGAGGGTGTAGTTCCTTTTTGGGCTGGTGTAAGACGCAGCCTGGAACACCATCCTGTCCCACTGATGCTGTGTTCTTAGCTTTGGAGAGGGCTGTCTTTACCTGCATGTCCATGACATCTGGGGCTCTGCATTCTTCTGGGATGGACACAGGCACTTTTGGGGGTGATGGCGGAGGAGTTTGCACTGAACCTGTTCCCCAGGATGTGGGTAATGTAAGTTAGTTCAGTGTATTTCTTGCCAATTGTCAGTAGCTGACAGCATATTTGGAAGTTGCCACCTAAATGTTCGGTATAGCTAACGAAGGATCTGTGGTTGTTATTCTTACATTCCTTGGCAATTTGTCTTTAGAAACTGGCCTTGGATTATTTTATGAGTGATCATTGTGTCTTCCTAATAATGATCAGTGATGCCTTTCCTTTTGTGAAGTTTGCTCTATCATGTGTTCATTTCCTCCTTCTGTTGTATAGCTTTTTTATGGGTGATGACCACCAGATTGGTTTCTTGTTTTTGGAGGAGTGCACCTTGGTTTTATTTGGCATGTCTCGATCCCTGCATCCCTGTAGATGCTCATAGAATGCACTTGTAAATGATTTGGCAGATTGTATAGCATTATCCTATTGCAAGGGGGCTTTGGAACTTTCCACTTTGGTCTTGGGAAGTGTGCAGTGTACTTTTGAAAATGTCTTCACAGTGGTTTCCTTGACTGGGAGGGGGGAGGCAGGATGTGGATGTCCAGTGTGATTACTTTATGCTCTGATATTACCAGCGAGGGGTTTATCTCTGTAGCTGAACACTGGTACCCCATGTTGGTGGTGATCAGGTCCAGTATGTTGTCACCTCTAGTGGGCATGGTGACCAGTTGTTCCAGGGCGTTTGAGTTTTTAAACTCTAGGAAACATTGGGCAAAGGACGTTGTACACAAGTAATTCTCCCACTCAATGTTTGGGTAGTTGTAATCTCCTCATATAATGGTGTTTGATAGGACCTTTATATTTTCCACTGTTCTCAGGAATACTGAGTGAGGTTCCTGAGACAAGGTAGGGGATCAGTAGGAGGCTACAATCTGATAAGCAGCTTTGCCCAATGATAGTTGCACTTGCATGGTCTCCAAGGCCTCATGCTGTGCCACTAATCTGAAGGTGTGGGTATCCATAAGGTAAATAGATACACCCCTTCCTTTTGTATTTCATTCATGGTTTTGGGTCCAAAGATCAGAGGAATTGTGAGTGTTTTACATGGAGCATGTCCAACAGCTCTGTGTTTGACATAGCTTTGTATGTTAGGCAGAGATCACCTCTGAGTAGGTGATATGCGAGAGAGTACAGCTGGAGCATTTTGAGATGGTCTGTGTATGGCATGTATTTCAGGCCGCTAATGCTCTTTGTGAGGTATTGCTGCAGGCTTTCCAGTTGTTGTACATGTCTTGTGAGGTACATAGCAAAAGGGGCGTTGTACTCCATTATGGATCTAGTGAGTGATGAGTAGAGGGGAACAATGTCCTCTTCTATTCTGCATGAGACACCTTTTGTGATTAGGTGTGCCACATAGAAGGATTTCCTGACTACTGTGGGGATGTGATTATCACAGGTGTGTCCACTGTCCACCTGTGACCCAAGGTCTCTTATCACACATTCAGTGTTAAGTATACTACTGCCTATGTTATAGTTCATGGCTACAGAGTTTTTACCAAAGGGGATGACAATGCACTTTTTGGAATTGAGCTTGAGCCCATGGCTTTGACACCAGCCATCTGTCTCAGTGAGGCTCTTTTGTAGGATGTCCACATCTTTAGTATTTACAATTATGGCTCCTAGTTTGCAGTCATCTGGAAACTTCATTAACCACAGACCTTCCATGTTAAAGTTTACTTCAGGGAAGTAGATACAAAACAGGACAGGACTCAGGACTGGGCCCTGTGGTACTGCACTCATCACTGGTCCAAAGTCATACTTGGAGTCTGCTACTTTCACAGTGTGTGTTCTGTCAGTAAGCCAATTGGCAACCTATCTTGTATCATAGCAATTTATACCTAGTTTAGTGGGTATATCTATAATTCCAGAGTGTGGGATGGTGTTGAAAGCTGTGGCAAGATCTACATAGGCTGTGCGAAACACCTTACCCTTGTCTACGGTTCTGGTGACTGCTTCAATGTCATCTATCAGGTTTAGGAGACATGATCTGCATTTTACAAACCCAACATGGTTGTGGTCCAGAGTTTGGAGGTTACCAATGTCTTTTTTTATAAGTTGTATGATGATCCATTCCATGGCCTTGCAGAGCAGGCTCATCAGGCTAATGGAGCGCTAGTTCATGTGGTCCATGGTGTCTCCACCCTTGTGTAGTGGGATAACCGTCACTGTGCACCATTCAGCAGGCACAAAGCCTGAGGTGAGGCTATGACTGAACATGATACATCAGTATGGTGCCTGTTCATTCTGTAGTTTGTGTAGAACACAGCCTGGGAAGTTATCTGGCCCATGGATGCTATGATACTGGCTTTGGAGAGTGTTATTTACCTGTGCAGCCGTGATGACAGCAACTTTGCAGTCTTCCATTATAGAGATGTGCTTTTTCATGGGTGAGAGGGGGGTAAGGTTAACACTGATCCTATCTGCCAGGATGTTGGCAATATCAGTTGGGTCTGTATATTTAGTGCCATTGAGCTGTAACACAGAGCAGATCTGAGTGTTGCCATGACATGGACCTGTCTGTTGGGCAGAGATCTCCTGAGTAGACAGTATGCAACAGAGTACAGATTGAGTTAAATTCAGTCTTGTTGCATGGGGCAACTGTTTGAGGCCAGTAATCCTCCTGTTGAGGTACTTCATTGGTCTTTCCAGCTGCTGAAGGTGCCTAGTCAGATTCATCGCAGGTGTGTTGTGGTACTCTCTGATGGGTCTGATGACTGATGAGTAGAGGGAACCTCTTTTGACCTACATGCAAAGACCTTAGCATTTTGTGCAAACACATAGCATGATTTTCTGACCACTTTGTGAATGTGTTTCTGGAAGTACAGATGACTATCCACATTTGTCCATAGATCCCTTATTATCACCTCCATATTTAGGGTGTTGGCACCTATGTGGTATTTGTATGACTGTAGCTCGAGGACATACTTTTGACACCACATCTGTCTGACTGAGACCCTTTTTAAGGATATCTCTGTTGTCCCAAACATCGATAATGACAACATTTTGGCAGTCATCCACAAATATAGCCCTCGTGTGTTTGACTGTATTTCTGAAAAGTATACACCAGACAGGAGGGGTCCCAGGACTGAACCATGAGGAACAGCAGTTGTTACCAGCTTGTACAGGAGACCACAATTCTTACCTTGTGTGACCTATCTGTGCCCCAGTTGGCAATCCATCAGATGACAGACATATTTATGCACAGGTTGTTGATTTTGTGGATACGACATGTGTCTGGGATGTTGGCAAAGGGCTTTTCAAGGTCTATGTGGGAAGTGTGTAGCTCATTTCATTGATGTATGTCCTGGGTGACTGCCTTGTAAACAGTCTAGCAGGTTTGGGAACTATGATCTGCCCATGACCAAACCGTAATTGGTAGGGTTTGGTGTTTGTAGGCTCCCGATAGCTCTATTTATGAGTTCCATCATGATGGAATCCATGGCCTTGCAGATCAGGCTTAATAGGCTTAAAAGACAATAGTTCCCATGTTCTGTTGTGCACCAACACTTGGAGAATCTGTCAAACATTACTGTAACACATTCAACAGTTTCATATGCTGTACAGAGGGTGAGTCTCAACAGACTGTTCAGTTGCAGGCTCTGTTTGTTCTGGAGTTCACTTATGACACAGCTAGGGAAACAATGTAATCCCATAGACGCTGTGTTTTCAGGTTTGGAGGGAGCTGTTTACCCATTCTATATGTGATATCTGTGCTTTTACAGTCTCCAGGTATGATGATAGGGCCTTTTGTCAGTGAGAGGGTGGTATGTATGTATGGGCCTGTCTGACAGGATGTTGGCAATGTCAGTCATTTACAGTTTGCAATGACTCAGGACATATATGAGTGTACATTGCTATTTATGACATAGCAGAAGGAAGCGTCATGGTTCTCTATGGACGCCCTCACAGATTCTTTTGGCAGAACATGTATTGGATAATATTTGAAGTGCACATTGTTTGTTGATGATACTGATTGCAGGTTTATTGATCTTCTTTACTTTTTCACTTTCTGTGAACAACTTAAGTACTTGTGGTACATAGTTTGATTATGACAGGGTTCCAATATATTATATGTGTCTGTTTTCATATAACTGTGTGCACAAGGCAGGATTGGTGAATAGTGACAGGTTCCTGAGGTGAAACATGCAACTGCCAGATATGTGTGGCCCACTGTTGTACTCAGACATGGCCTAAGTGTGTGATCATGTCCAGTATGACTTTTCAGTGTGCTGCTGAATGAAATCCATTACATTTGTTGAAGTGTGTGAGCATGCCCGGTATACACATTTATACTATATGTGTGTGGACAATCAAGTTGTATTTTTACTGCAGGGCTCACCATTGTGTCATAACTCAACAGGGATCATGCTGTGCCTGCAGGGCTTCCATGAGACACTTTGCATAGACTTATCAACATTTCTACATACAGGGGGGAAGCTATTCTTTGTACATTTCTACCTGGGGGCACACTTGATTGTTACTGTGGGTGTACATAGGATGAGGGGTTCACCTGACAATTATACACATTTGCTAGGCCTGCACTGCTATGTAAGGTACACCATTTCAGTCTGTACTGTTGCCTATCATACTGGCTTGAGGCATACTACTGTACTACGGGTCTTAGCATCCAATGTCACGTATATTAAATTGCAACTTCATAGCCTACCCAACCCACATCACACCACCTGGCCTGCTGTTCTCTGTCTGCATAGGCCTGTGGGGGAGGTTACCCATATGCCTCTTTAGGGTTATGATACAGCATTTCTTTGTGTTTGCAGTAGTGTACAATTGTCCTGCTGTGTCTGTGCCAGTGTAATGCTGTTATGGCTTAGTGGTTCAGTAGTGTGACTATAATGCACAGTACCCTGGGTTCGAGCCATGTCACTGCTTTTTATTTTCATGCTGGGCAGGCCAGACTGCTTAAGGAACAGTACTGCAAATATGAGCATGTTTACCTGACTTTGCTCAACTTTGCCCGACCTTGCCCAACATTGCTCAACGTTGCCCGACTTTGCGCTAGTTAGCGCAGGCAATTTTGTTTACATATACAAAATAGTGGTAAAAGCTGCTTAGCACTGCTTTATTTTGCTTAAAACATGGCAATCATGCCTCAGGTGGTGCTGCAGGGCTGCCAATGTCGGATGCACATGGTACGGTCCCTATACATGTTTTAAAACAGGTAGTGTCAAGTTAGGCATCCCTTTTATTTTATGTGCGAGTCAGAGAGAGGTATCATTTCCAGGGTTCCTACTGAGCCAGTGTATATGCTATGTGTTGCCTCTTTGCCAAGGCCAAGGCATACTGGGCATGCCTCCTTCTGCCTACTGAGTCAGGCTCAGGTTGTTCTTCCTCCGAGTCACGCTGTGCCTGTGATGGCCTTGGCAATGGTGGGGGGCTGTTTGACCCTGGCCCATGCTGTTCCTGCTGCAGCTGTTTTTGCAGGATCATATTGTGTAGCATGGCACATACCATGACAATTTGGGTACATGTAGTTGGTGAGTACTGCAAGGCTCCACCAGATGTGCCCAGGCACCGGAACCATGACTTGAGCATCCCAAACACATGCTCAATTACATTTCATGTTTGTGCGTGTGCCTCATTATGGTGTTCTTGTTCAGTTGTGTGTGCATTTCTGATGGGTGTCATCAGCCACGGCTCCAGTGCATATCCAGCATCCCCCACTAGGTGACCGTCAGGAATGTCCCCATTGGCAAATGTCTGGTACAGCTGCGTCAGATGCCAGGTATGGGAAATGTGGTAGCTTCCAGGGCAGCCAACACATACATTCAGTATTATGCCCCGGGCATCGCACATGACCTGGCAGTTGATGGAGGGGAAGCCCTTGTGGTTGATGTAGGCCCTACCCCATTCACCAGCTGGTGCTTTGATGTGTATGTGCGTGCAGTCAATTGCACCCACTACCTCAGGGTAATCCGCTATTTGCTGCAAGAGACGCATATTGCTGGCCAATGCCTCATGGGAATTGGGGAAATATACATGATCACCGACATGTGCTGACATGGCATTCAGGAACTGGTGCAGTACCCTGGATGCTGATGCCTCTGAAATCCCCATCATATCACCAGTTGGTCTCTGGAAGGTACCTGTTGCTAGTATTCTTAGGCCGACACATACCTTGGTTTCCACTGGGATGGGTTCCCCTTTGTTGGTTCTGTGTGTGAGGCGTGGCCTGCACAGCTCAACAATTTACTGCAGGAGGTCTCTGTCCACTCTATAGCGCTCTACTATCTCCAGCTCATGTAGCCCCTGGTAGGTTACCTGGGTCTATACATTCTTCTCTGTCTCCTCACTGTGGGTTGCTCAGCAGCATTTGCAATGGCACCACCCTCAGCATCTTGCACATGTTGCCTTATAACAGCAATGGCAGCCCCTAACATTTTTTGTCTGAGTTAAGCTTTTTAAGTTTTCACTCTCTTTGTATACTGCAGTGTTGCAGTGTTTCTGAGAAAAACATGGGGGAATGTTGTTTGCAGAGTTTTAAGTGCTGGGCGGGCTGGGCTAGTGTACTGCCTGTGTAATTGGCTGATTCTGATTGATTTCACCTGGCAGCTCTGCTAGTTCTCCTTGGTTAACTTCCTACTACTTCTTTTCCTTCCTTTTCACTTTCTGTTTCCACAGGAGGCAGCGCCGCGCAAACAAGCGCAAACACATGCACACGCACGCACACAGGCTTACACAGGCTTAGGCAGGTGCAGACACACGCACATAGGCTTAGACGGGTTTACAGATGCGCAAACACGCGCACATGGTGTAAGCACATTTGCAAGAAAATTCAGTGATATCCACGGAGTACACCTTCGGTTTCTGGGTTTCAATTAAAACAACTGTAGACACGCCTCTTCCAATCCTGAGTAACTCACAGCAAACACAAGCCACTCTGCTCCAATGAGTTTATAGTCTTTCATACGTACCCGCTCATGATGTCACCTATCTTCTACTCTACTACTCCCCTACTCCTACACTTACACTCCAGGGACATGGCTCACATGCAAGGGAAAATTGTGATTCACTATCCTTATCCTCATTTGCATAGGATTGCCTACTAATGCTTGGTTACATCTCTCGAACTGAGCTTCCCCCCTTAGCAACCACTACTCAGTAGCCATGTTGTCTTCAGCCTGCCATTCACCTGCATGGCAGAAGAATATTTTTAATAAGAATGCCTATTTTTGGCTTTTTTTTTCTGATTTTTAAAGTGCCGCACGTTTGCACAGCACTGCGATATGCTTAAACATCGGAGATCAGGGGAAAAAAAATGATTTTTCTTATTTTTCAACCGATCAAAATGCCAATGGGCTTATATTTGGCCATTGACATACTTCCTCAACTGGATGCATCCTTTATTTGGAGCTATCATAGCTCCGTTTTGCTATTTGCAGAATGGTACTCCATTACCAATGGAGTACATTTCTGCAAATAACTCTACTCTTCCACGGACAGGTTAGTGTTTCCTGGCTCGCAAAATTACCTCATTTGTATATCTTTCAGCAGCAAATGAGGTAATTTGCATAACATGACACTGTCCGTGCAAGAGTAGTTTTAGGAGCTCTCATGCACGCCCCTGCCGGCTGTTGCTGGATCGCTCGGCACACATATTGGCTGTAAGCCGGCTTACACTGCTCTTAGACTCCATGCAAGCCTTCATGAATCCGGCCCAACATGTTGCAAAAAGTAATATGTATCTTTTCATATGCTCTAGAGACTGAAAATTTCAAGTAACATAGAAAATTAAACTTTTACAGTGCAGACAGCTTGTGAAATCAGCATGTTAAACTGAGTAATACTTTTTAATTAAGCAGCTACATTTAAGTGCACATGTAGTTTGGGAACATTTCAGTTGTGTTTCCAGGAATATGTAATCCTATGAGGATAAATCATAAAATATTTACAAATAGTCCTATTATGCATTTATTTTACCTTGCTTAGGTTGTTTTTCATTTTAATAACTAAGCAACATTACTTTTTCTTATTATTTGTTTTCTGTGAGGCTAAATGCACTTCGCTGGTTCGCAGTGTCCTTAGAAACTGTAGCAACTGTTTACTGTTGCTATGGCAACGCAACTAGAATGTGAAGAAAGCTTCACTTCTCTTAACCAACAGTACATTTTCCCTCCTTTTTTATGTATTTGTTAATACTAAAAGAAAATAATTCAAAGGACATATGTACATGAATGGAACATTTCAGAGTTAATCACGAACATGTCCCCAATCCCAATAAGCATAACAGCGACTGTCATTAATCTAATAAATATTGTAATAACAATTAATTAAGTTCACTATTCCAATTAGTCTACCTTAAAACTAGATTATTTTAGACTATTGTTTATCTATGTATAGACAGTGAGTTATTAAATATATGCAGACTATATTAGTATAGTAAATAGGAGAGTATTTAGAAAGGGAGACAAGATGCAGTTAAAATAAATCATGAGAAAAGAAAGAAGAGAGAGAGAAAGAAAAAAGAAAATTAAGAGAAAATGCACATATACTATGTATGTTGATTTACAGTATAAATATTTTATGTGCTATATAACCTTCCTTCTGTGAAAGGAAAGTACCCTGTTTTACATACCTGAGGTAATGTAAAAACTGTCATGTGTCATCTATTTTCAAAAAATATAGATAGATTCCAGTAGTTAGTTACCTTTGTTTTAAAATTCCAAGCAGTAAAATTGGTCCTTTAAAGTAATGTTAAAACAATTCATATCATAGTAGATGCTTTGAGAGATTTGGCTGTAACACTATCAGTCTTTTGCTTCTTCTTTTTGACATCTGTCCAGACATTTGTTTCTTTTGTTCTCTTGAGAGAAGGTGACATCCAATCCATATCTTCTGGTAAAGTAATCACATTATTAGTATTAATAAATGAAGAGGCTTCCTCTAAGTCAATAAAAGTCCTCATCTCGTTGGCATACAGTATTCTTATCTTAGCTGGATATGCAAGTTGTGCCTTGATGTTATTTTGTTTCAAAAACTTTATCATTGGCCACACTTTTTTCCTTTGTTCCATTATTCCACATGAATAGTCATTATCAAATCTTATCAGGCTCTATTTATATTTTAGAGGTGCCTTCCTCCAAGCAGATCTTAAAATCAGTTTCTTGTCCAAGTATGAAAGAACTTTGATAATTATTGATATAGGAGAGTTTGAGTTAGTGGCAGGTTTCCCAAGAGCTCTGTGTGCCCTTTCAATGCCAAAGGAAAGTCCTTCTTTTAAATTTAAAAAGTCAGGGATCCAGCTTGATAAAAAGGAAATAATATCCTCACCTTCTATGTTTTCAGGTAATCCAAAAATCGTGATGTTATTTCTCCTCTCCCTATTTTCCAAGTCATCTACTTTATTAACCAACCAAGTGTTTTGTTTAAGAAGCAGTTCTTTCTGTGTTTCCTCTTCCTTAAGTCTGCTTTCTAAGTCATTTAGAAAAACCTCTATTCCTGTTATCCTTGTCTGGTGTTGTTGTAGCATTTCCTTGAGGGTGTCAGCCTGTTTTTGCCTGCTTGTTTTAAGATTTTCCAGGTTCTCTTTAAAATCATCCATCTTCAAAGACAACTCCTGCTGGGTAGATGCCATCTGTTGTAGTTCCTTCTTTAAGGCAGCATCCTGATGAGAATTCTTTGAGTTGCTCATTTTAGCAAGTGAATATATCTCCAAGCTTTTTGACAGGAAATTATTTGTAAAACTTCACCAAAATTTCTAATTATGTAAATTAGTCCTTTATCTATAAGATTTTATACTTTGAAGAAAAAAAAAGTATATTTTTTCCTGTCTTATTTAACTAGTTATATGGAGCTCTAAAATGCTGCTGCTTTCAGTTAGCCATTCAGGCTCCGCCCCATCACCTATAAATGTATAATAACTTATGACATATTTCCTCAAAAATGTATTACTATATACATATTTATTTTCAAACATGCCCATGAAAAGATTTGCATACATGGGGGCAAAACCTGCCCCCATGGCTTTTCCACAAAGCTACCTATAAAGTTCTTAAAGGTGTCCAGAATATTAGACCTCCCAGGAAGCCTGTTCCTTCTTCCTGGTGTCTTAATTTTGTTTTGGAGAAGATGACACAGACTCCTTTTGAGCCTGCTGCTTCAACTTCCTTGCAACATTGTTCTTGGAAGACTATTCTTTTGTTAGCTATTACTTCTGCCAGACAGGTGTCTGAGTTACAGGCCTTTATGGCTT